>NC_091963.1:2657867-2757867 GCF_031021105.1 Erythrolamprus reginae
TGATTTCTGACAGTCTCAAATGGGTGAACAGTGCAGTCAGGCAGTAGGGAAAGCAAGTAGGATGCTTGGCTGCATAGCTAGAGGTATAACAAGCAGGAAGAGGGAGATTATGATCCCGCTATATAGAATGCTGGTGAGACCACATTTGGAATACTGTGTTCAGTTCTGGAGACCTCACCTACAAAAAGATATTGACAAAATTGAACGGGTCCAAAGACGGGCTACAAGAATGGTGGAAGGTCTTAAGTATAAAACGTATCAGGAAAGACTTAATGAACTCAATCTGTATAGTCTGGAGGACAGAAGGAAAAGGGGGGACATGATCGAAACATTTAAATATATTAAAGGGTTAAATAAGGTCCAGGAGGGAAGTGTTTTTAATAGGAAAGTGAACACAAGAACAAGGGGACACAATCTGAGGTTAGTTGGGGGAAAGATCAAAAGCAACATGAGAAAATATTATTTTACTGAAAGAGTAGTAGATCCTTGGAACAAACTTCCAGCAGACGTGGTAGATAAATCCACAGTAACTGAATTTAAACATGCCTGGGATAAACATATATCCATCCTAAGATAAAATACAGAAAATAGTATAAGGGCAGACTAGATGGACCATGGGGTCTTTTTCTGCCGTCAGACTTCTATGTTTCTATGTTTCTATGTTTCTATGGATGGTTGAATAGATATGGATAGATAGATAGATAGATAGATAGATAGATAGATAGATAGATAGATAAGTAAATAGATAGATAGATAGATAGATAGATAGATAGATAGATAGATCAATAGACAGATCGATAGACAGACAGACAGATGACGTAGATAACACAGATGATAGATAGTAGACATGTGCAGATGGATTAAACAGATGACAGATGGATCTCTATCAATTTTACTTTATCGATCTATATATCTTAGTCTGCTATTGATCTGTGTGTGTGTGTGTTTGTGTGTGTGTCTACACATACAGAGAGGCAGAGGCAGAGGCCGAGATACTCACCCTTGTGGTTGAAGTCATAGATGTAATCTGGGCAGGGGATGGAGACCACCTTCCCTGGGGCCCCTTCCGGCCAGCAAGCGATCTTGTCCCACTCGGGGGCACAATACCCGTCTGCAAGACACAAAGAAGGGCGTTGGAGAGCGGTGGGAGGTCAGGCGCAGCCCCCCCCCCCCCACGGGAGAAGGACGGGTGGAGTGGAAAACCATTGAGGTGCAGCCACCTCCCTTTGACCTTCCTAGTGGTTTCTGACAATCGTAGTCAGTGGGGAAGCTGGATTCGCTTAAAGGCACACGATTCACTTAACGACCATGGCAAAACCAGTTATAAAATCAGGTGCAAATGCACATATGCATAAACATTCAACACAACTGTGTAATCTTAACAATACTTCTTTTTTTCTTCCTGGAATATGTTTCCTTGACACATCAGAAGAGATAACCCTCCATCAAAGCAGAAATTATGCGATAAAATTTGGGAGTTTCCTTCCTCCCTTCCTCTATTATTCTTTCCTTCTTTCTTTCCTTCCTCCTCTATCTTCCTTTTTCCTTCCCCTCCCTTTTTCTTGTATTTCCTTTCCTTCCTTCTTTCCTCCCTCCCTCCTCTCCTCTCACTCTCCCCCTCTCTCCCTCTCATTTCCTTCCTTCCCACCCCCCTCTCCTTCCTTCCCTCCCTCCCTCACACCATTCCTTACTTCCATTCTTTCCTCCTCCTTCCTCCTTTCCTCCCCCCTCCTTCCTTCCCTTCCTCGCTCCTTCACCCTCCTTTCCTCCCTCTCTTCCTCTTCTTTCTTCCTTTCTTCCCTCTTTGTTTAGCTCTTTCTTTCCTTCTTTCTTTCTCTTTCTCTCTTTTCTTCCTTTTCTCCTTCCCCTCCCTTTTCTTGTATTTCCTTTCCTTCCTTCTTTCCTCCCACCCTCCTCTCCTCTCACTCTCCCCCTCTCTCCTTCCCATTTTCTTCCTTCCCACCCCCTCTCCTTCCTTCCCTCCCTCCCTCACACCATTCCTTACTTCCATTCTTTCCTCCTCCTTCCTCCTTTCCTCCCCCCTCCTTCCTTCCCTTCCTCGCTCCTTCACCCTCCTTTCCTCCCTCTCTTCCTCTTCTTTCTTCCTTTCTTCCCTCTTTGTTTAGCTCTTTCTTTCCTTCTTTCTTTCTCTTTCTCTCTTTTCTCTCTTTTCTTCCTTTTCTCCTTCCCCTCCCTTTTTCTTGTATTTCCTTTCCTTCCTTCTTTCCTCCCACCCTCCTCTCCTCTCACTCTCCCCCTCTCTCCTTCCCATTTTCTTCCTTCCCACCCCCTCTCCTTCCTTCCCTCCCTCCCTCACACCATTCCTTACTTCCATTCTTTCCTCCTCCTTCCTCCTTTCCTCCCCCCTCCTTCCTTCCCTTCCTCGCTCCTTCACCCTCCTTTCCTCCCTCTCTTCCTCTTCTTTCTTCCTTTCTTCCCTCTTTGTTTAGCTCTTTCTTTCCTTCTTTCTTTCTCTTTCTCTCTTTTCTTCCTTTTCTCCTTCCCCTCCCTTTTTCTTGTATTTCCTTTCCTTCCTTCTTTCCTCCCACCCTCCTCTCCTCTCACTCTCCCCCTCTCTCCTTCCCATTTTCTTCCTTCCCACCCCCTCTCCTTCCTTCCCTCCCTCCCTCCCACCATTCCTTACTTCCATTCTTTCCTCCTCCTCTCCTCCCCCCTCCTTCCTTCCCTTCCTCACTCCTTCACCCTCCTTTCCGCCCTCTCTTCCTCTTCTTTCTTCCTTTTTCCCTTTTCATTTAGCTCTTTTTTCTTTCTTTCTTTCTCTTTCTCTCTTTTCTTTCTTTCCTCCTTTCTTTCTCTTTCTCTCTTTTCTTTCTTTTCTCCTTCTCCCCTTTTCTTGTATTTCCTTTCCTTCCTTCTTTCCTCCCTCCCTCCTCTCACTCTCCCCCTCTCTCCATCCAATTTTCTTCCTTCCCACCCCCTCTCCTTCCTTCCCTCCCTCCCTCCCACCATTCCTTACTTCCATTCTTTCCTCCTCCTTCCTCCTTTCCTCCCCCCTTCACCCTCCTTTCCTCCCTCTCTTCTTCTTCTTTCTTCCTTTCTTCCCTCTTTGTTTAGCTCTTTCTTTCCTTCTTTCTTTCTCTTTCTCTCTTTTCTTTCTTTTCTCCTTCCCTCCTTCCTCTCTTTCCTTTCTCTCTTTCCCTTTCTTTCTTTGTTTCTCTCTTTCTCTTTCTTTCATCTCTCTCTCTCTCTCTTTCTTTCTCTCTCTCCTTCCTTCCTCCCTTCCTTCCTCAACATCTGCTCCACATGGGAAGCCCACAACACCCGCCTGCATCTCGGCAAGGAAAGATTCGCCAACCCGGCTCCCAGGGTGTTTGCGTAGCAGCATAGGATATAAATCACCCCTGGGTTAGCCTGGCACTCTGAACGGGGCAGCGGCAACCACAGGCCGGCTGAGCCTGTTGTGCCCTTGCGGTGGTTCTATTACGGGAAGGACGAGCCGTGCTTGGAAAGAAATGGGAGAGAGAAACCTCAAGAGTACTAGAAAAAGACAGGGGGAAGGAGAGGGGGGGGGGAAAGAATAATGGAGAAGAGAAAGGAGGGAAGGAGGGAGGGAGGGCAAGAAAGGGAGAAGGAGGGAGAGGAAGAGAGAGAGAAAGAGAAAATAAAAGGAAGGAAAGCAATGAGTAAATAAGAGAGAAAGAAAGAAAAAGGAAGAAGGGAGGCAGGAAATGAAGGAAGGAGGGAGGGAAGGAAGGAAGGAAAAAGGAGAGAAAGGGAGGAAGGAAAGAAAAGGAAATAAGAGGAAAGTAGATAGCTATGTAAGTAATAAAATAAATAAAAATAAAAGGAAGGAAAGCAATGAGTAAATAAGAGAGAAAGAAAGAAAAAGGAAGAAGGGAGACAGGAAATGAAGGAAGGAGGGAGGGAAGGAAGGAAGGAAAAAGGAGAGAAAGGGAGGAAGGAAAGAAGGAAGGAAAGAAAAGGAAATAAGAGGAAAGTAGATAGCTATGTAAGTAATAAAATAAATAAAAATAAAAGGAAGGAAAGCAATGAGTAAATAAGAGAGAAAGAAAGAAAAAGGAAGAAGGGAGACAGGAAATGAAGGAAGGAAGGAGGGAGGGAAGGAAGGAAAAAGGAGAGAAAGGGAGGAAGGAAAGAAGGAAGGAGAGAAAGAAAAGGAAATAAGAGGAAAGTAGATAGCTATGTAAGTAATAAAATAAATAAAAATAAAAATAAAAGGAAGGAAAGCAATGAGTAAATAAGAGAGAAAGAAAGAAAAAGGAAGAAGGGAGACAGGAAATGAAGGAAGGAAGGAGGGAGGGAAGGAAGGAAGGAAAAAGGAGAGAAAGGGAGGAAGGAAAGAAAGAAGGAAGGAGAGAAAGAAAAGGAAATAAGAGGAAAGTAGATAGCTATGTAAGTAAATCTGGGGCAGGAAAGAAGGGCCAACAGACCAAGATGCAAGCCAGCTGCCACCTTATGCCCTCCAGACTGACGTCCCCCAAAGCAGGAACATCTGGGATCGCTGGCAGGGCCAGCATGACACTGCCCGTCTCTTGCTGCTCCAAAGACCACATCTGGGGAAGGCATCAGAGCTTCGCCTTCCCACCGCCAGGAGATGCCCACCAGGCAGGCCAGAGAAAAGGGTGGACCTCCTGCCCCCCAACCAAATAATGATTCAACCAGGAAGGTCAATAAATTAAATCCAGCTAATACGATTAAGGGGAAAGGCTCCCTTGTGAAGGCCAGCAGAACTTCACAAACAGATCTCTGTCGTTTTCTTGGCCCGCGATGGCCAGACGTGGTTGGAGATGGCCTCCTTCCAGGACGGGAGATTTTTTCACTCAAAATTTCCAGGTGACACAGACTGGAAATCTCCTCCCAACGCTGCCCATCAACCAAAGGCCCCTTTTCAAGTTGGCCGAATGTGCCGGCTGGAGAACCGTGAGGAGGAGACGTCGAGGGGAAAAACCCACAAGGGACTGGGAGAAATTTGGGATACTGTATTCCATAATTCAGGAAAACGTTGGTAGTTTTCTCTTAAGTCAGAGAGGGATGAAGGGCTCTAGATGAGGTCTCTCAACCTTGATCCACTTTTATTACTAATAGTATTTTATTTTATTATTTTATTCATTATTATTTATTATTATTTTATTATTTTATTATTTTATTATTTTATTATTTTATTATTTTATTATTTTATTATTTTATTATTTTATTATTTTATTATTTTATTATTTTATTATTTTATTATTTTATTATTTTATTATTTTATTATTTTACTATTTTATTTATTATTATTATTATTACTATTACTATTATTATTAAAATAATAATAATAACAACAACAATAATAACAATAACAACAACAATAATAACAACAACAACAACAATAATCTCCTTCTGCCGCATGAATCCCAGCGTCTGGTGAGATCCCACAGAGTTGGTCTTCTCAGGGTCCCATCAACCAGACAATGTTGGTTGGCAGGGCCTAGGGGAAGAGCCTTCTCTGTGGGGGGCCCGGCCCTCTGGAAACAGCTCCCCCCGGAGATTCGCACTGCCCCCACCCTCCTTACTTTCCAAAAAAGTTTGAAGAATCATCTTTGCTGCCAGGCCTGGGGATATTAGATCTCTCTCCCCCCTCCCCCCCGGATGAACAAATGTGTTTAGAATAAATTATTGATTGAGTGAATGATAATTGAATGTTTTTAGTTTTTAGGATGTTTTTTTCAGTCTTTTAATTGTTATCAATTGGATCAAATTGTTTTATTATGTATTCTATGTTTATTGCGAGTCCAGGGAGAAGGGCGGCATACAAATCCAATAAACAAACAAACAAACAAACAATAGTAAGTCCCTTTCCTACTGTCTTATAAATAAATAAATAAATAAATAAATAAATAAATAAATAAACAAACAAACAAACAAATAAACAAACAAGCATGCCCACAAATAAATAAATAAATAATTTTTATTTTACTTTTATTACTGCTAGTTTTTTCTCATCCTTCCCATCACCCATCTCCTCCCACTTATGATGTAACTTGTTGCTTGTATCCTTAAGATTTTTATTAATATTGATTGTTTCTTCATTGCTTCTTTGACCCCTATGACAATCATTAAGTGTTGTTCTTCATGATTCTTGACAAATTTTGTTTATTCATTCATTCATTCATTCATTCATTCATTCATTCATTCATTCATTCATTTATTTATTTTGTCCAATACACAATGAAGGTTATAGAGGATATACTCGTAGTAAAATATATCAAAGAAAGAATAGAAGATATAGGAATAAAATATATCAGTGAAAGAACAGATATAGGAATAGAAATATATATATAGAGAGAAATATACATATAGAATATAGACTATCCTAGTCTCCCTTAATTTTAAAAATTAGAGCAAAAACATGTTATATATATATGAAGGGATTGGATACTGTAGCCTAGAGGTTTATTTTCTGCCTTACAAGGCAGAGAATAAACCTCTCTCTCTATATATATATATGCATATATATATAGAGAGAGAGAAAGAGAGAGAGAGAGATAGAGATAGATAGATATAGAGATAGATAGATAGATAGATAGATAGATAGATATACAGTATTTCTTTAATGTACACTGAGAGCATCTGCACCAAAGACAAATTCCTTGTGTGTCCAATCACACTTGGCCAATAAAATAATTCTATTCCAATAAAATAATTCTATTTTTTAAAATATATTTATTTATTAGAGTCACTGTTCTAGATATACCTTCTATAGCTTGGAACCATTGTTAGACCTAGAATGTCTACCATCCCACCCCATCTGGAGAGAAGGTACCCTTACATCTCAGCATGGGTGGCTGGGAATTATTGGGTTGAAGTCCTCCACGTCTTAAAGTATCCAAGAATGAGAAATATTGTTCTAGGTATTCCTTCCTCTACGGAATGAGTTGTATCTAGAACGTCAGCCATCCCACCCCATCTGGAGGGAAGCTATCCCTACATCTCAGCATGGGTGGCTGGGAATTATTGGGTTGAAGTCCTCCATGTCTTAAAGTATCCAAGAATGAGAAATATTGTTCTAGGTATTCCTTCTTCTACAGAATGAGTTGTATCTAGAACGTCAACCATTCCAGCCTTTCTGGAGCAAAGCTGGTCTTATATCTTCTTCTTTTTTTTGAAGTTAGGAAAACAGCAACCAACTCAAAAGATGCTGAGCCTTGGAGACAGGAAAATTATTCCAGCCACGTCAAAAACGTGAATTGTGTGTGTGTGTTTTGGACACTCTCCACGCTATGAGGTCTAGCAAATACACACCCGTGTGTTTCGATTGAACCTATCCGATTTTGACAGGGCAGTTTGGCCCAGCAAATAAGAGCATTATTTATGAGGTGGAGGAAGAAAGAGGCACCTGGGATTAAACAACGTTTAATAACTAAACAACGGAGATCAATGTTCTAGCAATTAGCTGGCGCATTGGCGAGAACCATAGATGCACCAGGGTGGGAACTCACAGTCCTTTCCCCACAAATAGTGGAGTGAAATGATGGGGCTGGCAGAGATCCCAAAACTGATTGAGCTAATTAAATAAAATAATTTATCTAGGGTTTGGTTTTTTTTTTCCCCATTTGGAAAACACTTCTGGGTTTTGTACTTAACCCTAAAAACATACGGGAGTCTAATTTTAGGTGTTGTGGACGAGAGCGATGCCATTGTTATAGCAAAGGCTGAAAACATTTAGAAGCAGAAACGTGGGGTCCCTGGTGGTCTCTGAGCTGGGTGCAAACATTTCATGGCCCAACTAGGGAACTTCATCAGTGCTAGAAGGAGGGTTAGAAACATAGAAACATAGAAACATAGAAGTCTGACGGCAGAAAAAGACCTCATGGTCCATCTAGTCTGCCCTTATACTATTTTCTGTATTTTATCTTAGGATGGATATATGTTTATCCCAGGCATCTTTAAATTCAGTTACTGTGGATTTATCTACCACATCTGCTGGAAGTTTGTTCCAAGGATCTACTACTCTTTCAGTAAAATAATATTTTCTCATGTTCCTTTTGATCTTTCCCCCAACTAACTTCAGATTGTGTCCCCTTGTTCTTGTGTTCACTTTCCTATTAAAAACACTTCCCTCCTGGACCTTATTTAACCCTTTAATATATTTAAATGTTTTGATCATGGGTCTTTAATATATTTAAATGTTTCGGTTCTAGGGTCCAGCAGTGATGATGTTCCCTAGTTGGGTCATGAGATGTCTATGAGAAAACCACCTAGCTCAAAGATCACCAAGGACCAGACGGGTGTCATTCTCCTCCCCCTCCTCCCCCTCCTCTCTTTTAACACTGATGATGTTCCCTAGTTGGGTCATGAGACGTCTGAAAACCCCCCCACCAATTTCAGAGAATATCAAGGACCCCACAGTCCTCCTCCTCCTGCTCTCTTCAAATCCTGTCCTCTTCCTCCTCTCTTCTAGCACTGATGATGTTCCCTAGCTAGGTCATGAGATGTCTAACAAGATAATCACCAACTTCAGAGAGTATCAAGGACCCCACATTCCTCCTCCTCCTCCTCCTCCCACCCTCTCACTCCCCTCCTCTCTTCTAGCACTGATGATGTCCCCTAGATGGGTCATGAGACGTCTGCAAGAAATCCACCTGGCTCAAAGACCACCAGGAACCCACCCACTCCGTGTCAACCCTGAGCCACAAATATTCTCTTTTTCCTCTTCTCAGAAATAGAAATGGCTGTGTAGGGAGGCGGGCAGTGTGTACAACAAGAGAATAAATTTGAGCCTCGAAGGTTTCCTGTTCTCAGTGCGATTGTTAAAACACTAGTTTAATGCATCGTTTTGCAAAAGCTGCCCCAAAGTATCCACCCCATTTGCTTGTTTTGCCTTCGGAATTCTTATGCAAACATTATTATTTTCTTTTTCTTGCTCTCTTTTTCTCCTAACGATCATAAACATGGCGAAATGGGCTGGAACAAATTTAAGTGGAGGAAGGCTGACAAATTGAGAAGAACACAACCGGTTCCAGATGGGAGATGTCGAGTGCGAACGATTTAAAGGCATTCTGAAACAATTAAGAATTTCTCTTGGTGGATTCGGGGCGGGAAGGAAAAGTGGGGAGAGACGGGACGCTTTTCCCGATGAGAATCCGCTCTCCCGGGAACTGAGAGGTCATCTAGTCTGACCCCTGCATGCTGCAGGACTAGCTGGTTGCTATTATTGGTAATTTTGGACCTAAAACATCATGCTTCGCGGCCATTTGAAGTCACAATGGATTTTCTTGTGGGTACAAATAGTCCTCAACTTACAACAGTTCACTTAGTGACCGTTTGAAAGCAACAAAGGCATTTTTAAAATGAATTTTTAAATTGGTTTTTATAATAATAATAAAGATTCCTAAGAGGTCAGTAAGGGGCGAGAACAAGTGCACTAGAGTGCCTTCCGTCCCCTGTCCTATTGCTCTCCTATATCTCCTATACCTTCCTTCTATTCCTATATCTCTTCTTCTATTCTTTCATTGATATGTTCTATTCCTATTTCTTCTTTTCTATTCTTTCTTAGATATATTTTACTATGGGTATCTCCTCTATAACCTTCACATGTATTTTACTATGTGTATATAGATATATACCCACTAAAACCCTCATTGTGTATTGGACAAAATAAATAAATAAAATAATAATAATAATAATAATAATAAACATTCACTCAAAACCTAACAATGTGCTCAATGTTCAAAGTATCCACCACCAAACAACATTCATACCCCTCCACCAAGATGGGGGGGCATATTTTCTAAGTACCATTTTAATTTAAGAGCAATATACATTGCTCAAAAAAAAATAAAGGGAACATTTAAACAACAGAATATAACTCCATGTAAATCAAACTTCTGTGAAACCAAACTGTCTACTTAGGAAGCAACACTGATTCACAATCAATTTCACATGCTGTTGTGCAAATGGAATAATTGTGCAAATGAAATGTTCAATGAGAATATTACTTTACTGTATTATGATTGGAGAGAAAAATTAAAAAAATTATTTGCCGAGAATATTTCATTCATTCAGATCTAGGATGTGTTATTTGAGTGTTCTCTTTAATTTTTTTTTGGAGCAGTACAGTATATTTATTTACATATTATAAGGTAATTCTAATTTATTCTTTATTCCTCGGTCTTGAATTCTACTGACCACGTATCCTCTTACGTTGTCTTATCGTATCATCAGTTCCCACAGATCAGTTTCATTGGCCGAATTTATCCTCTTATCCATAATCTCAAACTGAATATGACGTTGTTAATCATTTAAGTGAATGATTCACTTAACAGTGATTCACTTAACAACCATGGGAAGAAAAGTCCCAGGGATTCACTTAACAACCGTGGGAAGAAAAGTCCCAGTGATTCACTTAACAACCGTGGGAAGAAAAGTCCCAGTGATTCACTTAACAACCGTGGGAAGAAAAGTCCCAGGGATTCACTTAACAACCGTGGGAAGAAAAGTCCCAGGGATTCACTTAACAACCGTGGGAAGAAAAGTCCCAGGGATTCACTTAACAACCGTGGGAAGAAAAGTCCCAGGGATTCACTTAACAACCGTGGGAAGAAAAGTCCCAGGGATTCACTTAACAACCGTGGGAAGAAAAGTCCCAGGGATTCACTTAACAACCGTGAGAAGAAAAGTCCCAGGGATTCACTTAACAACCGTGGGAAGAAAAGTCATAAAACAGGGCAAAATTGGCTTCACTCTTAACTTAGTAACAGGATATTTCGGGTTGAACTGTGGTTGTTAAGTCGAGGATTACCTATATCTAAAACCCACATTTGAAATCACGACAATCATTTACAGAGTCAAGGTCTCATTTTACAGCAGTTTTGCCAAAGTCCCACATTTATTTCTGATTTTCAGCGAAACCAGCCTAAAATAAACTATGGGCTCCCTTAATGACCACTGTGTTTACTTAACGACCATCACAAATAAGATTTTGAAATCAGGTTGTAACTTTGAGCATTCCCTGAAGAAAGGCAAGATGGATTCCTTGTGTGAGAATGGTCACTAAACAAATGGTCGTAAGTGGAGGACTACCTGGATCTCGAGCCCCACAGGTAGTCCTTGACTTGCAACCATTTGTATAACGACCCCCGTAACAACTGAAAAAAGTGACTTATGACCAATCCTCACACTTACGACAGTCCCCGTCGTAAGATCAAAATTTTGGCACTTGGCAACTTGCAGCATCCTGGGGTCACACGATCGTCCTTTGCGACCTTCTGGGAAGTTGGATTCATTTAAAGTCCATGTGATTCACTTAACAACTGCATTGGTTCCCTTTATAATCACGGCCTGGTGGCCGTGAAATCGAGTGGGACTCAACAACAGGAGGGTCATGAAACTGGGTGCAACTCGCCTTGTTTAGCCACAGAAATCCTGCTCCCTACTTTGGTCGTAAGTCAAGGACTCCCTCCATTAGAGTAAATTTAGGTCTCTTTGATGTCTCTCCCTTAAAATCTGTTTCCTCTTGTGTTTTTTCTTTTTTCTTTAAAAAAAACACCCTGCTAGCATCTATACAATAAATGCACGAAATTCTCCAGGCTTTTAATTACCGTTAAACTCCATTTCTGTCCATTTATTTTTTCTTTCCGCACCGCCAAAAGGCAGAGAGAATAAACGTAACCGATTCATCGTTTGCCCAGGCTTTAAAATTTTGCATCTCTTTTTTCCCCTGGCTCCTGCTTTTTATATAAAATGAAATCGCTATATAAAACGGTACCATTGGTCCTTGACTGATAATACTTAATTTAGTGACCATTCAAAGTTACAACGGCAAAGGAAACAGTGTTGGGCAACCGACTCATATTCACGATGGGTGAAACCTGCGTCATCCTCTTTTGCAACCTTCTCACAAGCAAAGTCAATGGGGAAGCCAGATTCACTTAACAACCAGGTTATTAATAAACCATGGCAAGAAATGCTGTACTTTGGGGGCAAAATTCACTTAACAAATGCATTCTTTAGCGAGAGAAATATCGGGTTCAATCACAGAATCTGCATATGTTAAGGCAGGGATTGGAATGGGAGCTTCGATCCGCAAAGGAAGCAGTAATCCAGATAAATACTTGGGTGGGGCACCACCAGGAGATCCCAGGATGTAGGTGAGAAAAGCCAAAGAGGGCACCTAGAGTTGAGTGTGGATTTGAATCCGGTTGAAGAAGGAGGGGGGGGGGGGAGAATGAGATTGAAAGAATACAAAGCTAGTATAGTAGGAAGGTTTACTGAGTAATGTTGATTTTGGATCAAACACCAGGTGACAGTGAGTTCTAGTCCCATCTTAACCACGAAAAAAAGGCTGGATGATTTTGGGCCAATCAGCAAGAGAAAGGGAATTCTAGTCCTGAATGTCAATGAATTTGGGCCAATCATCAGGAGACTTGTAATCCCACTTTAGGTATGAAAGGCAGCTGGGTGATTTTGGGCCAATCACCAGGAGACGGTGAGTTCTAGTCCCGTTTTAGGTATGAAAGGCATTGTTATTGTGTGAAAAACAGGAGATGGATATGTATTCGCCACCTTGTGGTTATTTATAAAAATACATTTATGCCTAATATAACCTACATGATCATTGCAATTTGCATACCAATGAAGTCCCCACCCTTCAAATACTCCATAGATGAGCAACAACACCAGGGACCCCACAGTCCTCCTCATCTCTCCTCCTCCTTCTTCTTTCCTCAAACTGCACTTCCTTCTAACACTGATGATGTTACCTAGTTGGGTCGTGAAACGTCTGCAAGAAAAGCCACCAAGCTCAGAGGGGACCAAGGACCCTACATTCCTCCTCTTCCTCCTCCTCCTTCATAATCCAGCATTTTCCAACTCTGGCAATAGTTTGGTCTGCAGACTTCAACTCCCAGAATTCCACAGCCAGCCTAGATAGCCATGGCTGAGAATTCTGGGAATTAAAGAATAGAATAGAATAGAATTCTTTATTGGCCAAGTGGGATTGGACACACAAGGAAATTGTCTTGGTGCAGATGCTCACAGTGTACATAAAATAAAAAGATACATTTGTCAAGAATCAGGAGGTACAACACTTAATGATTGTCATAGGGGTCAAATAAGCAATGAAGAAACAATCAATATTAATAAAAAAATCTTAGGATACAAGCAACAAGTTACATCCATACAGTCCTAAGTGGGAGGAAAAGGATGATAGGAATGATGAGAAAAATTAGTAGAAATAGAAGTGCAGATTTAGTAAAAAGTCTGACAGTGTTGAGGGAATTATTTGTTTAGCAGAGTGATGGTGTTCGGGGAAAAACTGTTCTTGTGTCTAGTTGTCGTGGTGTGCAGTGCTCTGTAGCAACGTTTTGAGGGTAGGAGTTGAAACAGTTTGTGTCCAGGATGCGAGGGGTCAGTCAATATTTTCCCCACCCTCTTTTTGACTCATGCAGTCTACAGGTCCTCAGTGGAAGGCAGGTTGGCAGCAATGGTTTTTTCTGCAGTTCTGATTCCCCTCTGAAGTCTGTGTCGGGCCTGTTGGGTTGCAGAACTGAACCAGACAGTTATGGAGGTGCAGATGACAGACTCAATGATTCCTCTGTAGAAGTGGATCAGCAGCTCCTTGGGCGGTTTGAGCTTCCTGAGCTGGCGCAGAAAGAACATTCTTTGTTGTGCTTTTTTTATGGTGTTTTTGATGTTAGGTGAACATTTTAGGTCTTGAGATATGATAGAACCTAGAAATTTGAAGGTCTCTACTGTTGATACTGTGTTGTCTAGTATTGTGAGAGGTGGAAGGGTTTCTCCTAAAGTCTACCACCATTTCTACGGTTTTGAGTGTGTTCCGTTCTGGTCACACCACAAGGATAAGTCCATTCACTTTGGGCAAAACTGCTACAATCTATTCTGGCTACTCAAGGGCCTCTTAATTTAAGAATCATGGGGTTGGGAGGGACCTTGGAGGTCATCTAGTCCAACCTTCTGCTCAAAAGCACGAGACCCTCATTCAAATGGACTTGTCTGGCTACAGATAATGATAGAGGTCCCTAAAGGTGCTTGAATTAGGACCAGTTGTAAAAGAGCTCATAAAAAAACGAAAAAAAATCCCACACCAGCCTGCCTTCCTCTTGAAACCACTTCTGTCGCATTCTTGTGCAGTGTCTTTATTTCCTCCTAATTAATTCTGACTTCATTCCCAGCATCTCGTTAGCTCACGCTAATTAATTCCAGGCCAAGCAGGCGTGACTGGGCCCACTCCTCGGCCAGATTTGCTTAGGAAAAAAAAAAGACCTTTCCTTGGGCGAAAACTTTCTCTAACTTTACTCCAGCTAGAATCAAAACACAGAGGAGACCAGCAACCAATCGTAAGCCTCGGTCCTTCTCCTAATGGCCCAATTGGAACACAGAGAGCATCTCAGCCTCCCCTCCTGAAGATTTCAAGGAAGTCCCGCCCATGAATTTTGATTGGATGGAGGGATAGATGACAAACAAAGAAACAAACACGCCTTCTTTTACAGGGAATCCTCGAATTATAACTGCGAGTGGAGCACAGAATTTCCATTACTAAGCAAGTTGGTTGTTAAGTGAATTGTAATTGATTCTATGATCTTTTATATCATGATTGTTAAGAAAATCATTTCAGTTATTAAGTGAATTGTGCTAGGAAGGTGATGAATGAAGATCACATGACCTGGCTTGCTGCAATTAGCACAAATCCGTAAATTATAAATTTTATTTTATTTTTCTTTTGGGAAGAGGAAAAAGCCAAGAATTTTCAGTCAGTTCAATTTTATTGACAAGTGGACCATTTACTTCACGTTTTTTTATTCTGGAATAAAGTTTTATTTTTTCCAAGGTGGCCTGCTGTCCCGTTAATTTGGGGGTTATCTTTGCTCCAAAATGCAAGAGGGTAATGTGGCTGAATGTCAGCCAACTCGCAGGTCATTTTAAAATAAATTATTATATTCTGTATCTATGTATTGTATTATGTTGTGTTGTGTTGTGTTGTGTTGTATTGTATTAATTATGTTATGTTATGTTATATTAATATTATATTATATTATTTATTTACTTATTCGATTTTATGCCACCCTTCTCCTTAGACTCAGGGTGGCTTAAAACATATTAGCAATAGCACCTTTTAACAGTACCAGCATGTTATGTTATGTTGTTATGTTATGTTATGTTACGTTACGTTACGTTACGTTACGTTATGGTATGTTATGGTATGTTATGGTATTGTATTGTTTATTATTATTATTATTATTATTATTATTATTATTATTATTAATTAGATTTGTATGCCGCCCCTCTCCGTAGACTCGTATTGTATTATATTGTATTGTATTGTATTGTATTGCATTATATATTATAGTCCATTTGGAGAAGGGTGGCTTATAAATCTAAGTAATTAAATTAAATTATTATATATAGGCCCGAGGCGGCACAGTGGTTAGTGTACAGCACTGCAGGCTACTTCACTTAACTGCTAGCTGCAATTTGGTGGTTCAAATCTGCCCACCGTCTCCAGGTTGACTCAGCCTTCCTTCCATCCGAGGTGGGTCAAATGAGGACCCAGATTGTTGGGGACAAGAGGCTGATTCTGTAAACCGCTTAGAGAGGGCTGTCAAAGCACAATGAAGTGGTATATAAGTCTAAATGCTATTGTTATGTTATATGTTATGTTATGTTGTTATGTTATGTTATGTTATGTTATTGCATCGCATTGCATTGCATTATGTTATGTATAGCTGGGGAAAAACTCTTGCCTATGAAGCTTTCAGGCCAATACATTGATTTAGTGAGAAATCACCAGGGTCTTCCTTCCTTTAGAGGGAGGTGGGGGGGATTCAGAGCGTGGGAAAATCAGCCGAGAAGCAAAATTTCACGTGGTTTTGAACCCACCGTGCTTGTTTTTTTTAGGGATGTTTGCCTAGCAAGAGAGAAACCCCAAACTTCCAAGAGGCGTTAAAGGGGGAAATTCTTGCTTAAAATATGTCCTATTGTTCGGAGCAAGAACAGCTGCAGAATGCAGCCGGGGCCGAGGGTGTCTCGCACACGCATCCCCTCCCCCCTCCCTCCCCCCCTCGCACGCTCCGCACACTCACTAATCCAGCTCTGCGTCTCTCTCTCTCTCGCTCTTTTTCGACTCAACTCATCTGGCACCAATTAAGAAACTCCCAAAATAGAAAATAAAATAAAAACTTCTAGCAGCCTCTTGGATTGTGGGGAAGGGGGGGAGCAGTGGGCTAAGCGGGGCCGAGATGGAGGAATGTTTGGTTAACACGCCATGCGGGGACCCCTGACTAATGGGGTGGGCGAGATTCTTCAGCCGCTGCCTTGTTATAGGGAGTCCTTGACTTACAACGATTCGTTTAGTGACCGTTCGAAGTTAATACTGAGCAAAGGGACTTGACGTCCTTGGTTCCCCCCCACCACCACTGGCAACTGACTCGCCTTTATGATGGTGTTGTCCATAAAGGGAGTCACGTGATTCCTTTTTGGCGACCCTCTGACGAGCAGAGAAGTCAGATTCACTTAACAACAATGCGACTGATTGAGCAACCGCAGTGATTCACTTAACAACCAAATTTGTAAAAAGGGGACGCAGCTGACATAAGAACTGACTTCCCCCCCCCCCCAGGTGGTTATGTGAATTGCTGCAGTTGGTAAAGGAACAACCTGGTTGTTAATTGAATCTGGCTTCCCCTGTGGGCTTTGCTCGTCACAAGGTCACAAAACGGGGTCACGTGACTCCTCCCCGAAGCACTGCAACACCGTCATAAATACGGGTCAGTTGCCAATCATCTGGATTTTGATCCCATAACTATGGGAATGCCACAATAGTTATAAGTGTGGGGAAACAGGCATGGTGCAGTTGTGAACTTCGAATGGTCACTAAACAGATGAGTGTAAGTGGAGGACTGGCTGTATTCTGCTAAGTCATAGGAATGGAATGTATAGAAATGAGAGGACAGAAGAAGGCTGAGAAACTGACCGGTCTATTCAGAGGCCCAAGAATGAAGGACACGGTGGATTATTTGAGAAGCCTCTGCCTGGAAGATGCCAGACTGAAAGGGAAGACAAGTTTTGCAGGAAGGAAGGAAGAAGGGAAGGAAGGAGAGAGGAAAGAAAGAATGAGGGAGGGAGGGAGGAAGAAGGGAAGAAGAAAGGAAGGAGGGAGGGAGGAAAAAAGGAAAGAAGATGAGGGAGGAAGGAAGGAAGAAGGGAAGGAAGGAGCGAGGAAAGAAAGAATGAGGGAGGAAGGAAGGAAGGAAGGAAAGAAGGAAGAAGGGAAGAAGAAAGGAAGGAGGGAGGAAGGAAGGAGGGAGGGAAGAAGGAAGAAGGGAGGAAGGAAAAAAGGAAAGAAGATGAGGGAGGAAGGAAGGAAGAAGGGAAGGAAGGAGTGAGGAAAGAAAGAATGAGGGAGGAAGGAAGGAAAGAAGGAAGAAGGGAAGAAGAAAGGAAGGAGGAAGGAAGGAGGGAGGGAAGAAGGAAGAAGGGAGGAAGGAAAAAAGGAAAGAAGATGAGGGAGGAAGGGAGGAAGAACGGAGGAAGGAAAAAAGAAGGGAGGAACAGAGGGAGGGATGAACAAGGAATGCAGCAAAGATGGAAAGAAGGAAAGAAGGGAGGAAAGAAAGAAGGATGAGGGACAGAGGGAGGAAAGGAATGAAGGAAGGAAAAACAAGGGAGGATGGATGGAAGGAAGAAAGGAAGAGGGGAGGAAGGAAAAAAGGAGGGAGGAACAGAGGGAGGGATGAACAAGGAATGCAGCAAAGATGGAAAGAAGAAGGGAGGAAAGAAAGAAGGATGAGGAACAGAGGGAGGAAAGGAACAAAGGAAGGAAAAACAAGGGTGGATGGAAGGAAGGGAGGAAGAAGGGAGGAAGGAAGGAAAACATTGCACTGATTTACCTACATGGGTCATGACAACATCAAGCTCAGAGAGCACCAAAGACCTCACATTTGTTGCCATCCTCCTCTTCCTCCCCCTCCTCTCCACAAACTCCCCTCCCTTCTAGCACTGATGATGTTCCCTAGTGGGGTTATGAGATGCCTCCAAGGAAACCTCCAAGTTCAGTCCTCCTTTTTATTAATCCAGGATTTTCCAACAAAGGCACTTTTTTTTTTGGCTTCTCCAGACTTCAACTCCCAGAATTCCACAGCCATCATAGCCCTGGCTGAGAATTCTGGGACTTGAAGTCCACTTGCCTTCAATTGGCCACGTTTGGACCACTCTGGCTAATCATCCAAATCACACATTCATTCGTTTTTTTAAATGAATAAATAAATAAATACAAGGCTTTGGAAGTTGCACCCGAGAGGAAGGTGCAACCAGATGCACACTCACCTGGCACGTGGGGCCTCTTGGCTTGTATGTGTCTTTCACACCTGGCCTTGGCTTTCAACAGGATCATCACTTGTTCCTCCTTCGTTAAGACGTCATCACGGTCCACCTTGGGGGGGAGGGGGGGGAGGAGAGAGAAACAGCTCATGAGATGCTTTCTGGTTGCATGCTTTATACAGTGGTTGGGAGCCTCTTCATAGCTTTTCTTTTTTCCCTTCCTTTCATTATATTCCTCTCTTTTTATTTCTTTCCTTTCTTTCCTTCTCTTCTTCTTTCCTTCTTCCCCCCCTCCTTTGCCATCTTTCCATCCCTTACATTCCTTTTTTCTTCCTTCCTTCCTCTCCTCCCTCCTGTCCTCATTCCTTCCTTTTGCTTTCCTTCTTTCCTTCCTTCCAATATATACCTTTTTCCTTCCTCCCTTTCTTCCTTTCTTCCCCCTCCCTCCCTTCCTCTTGCCTTCCTTCCATTATATTCTTTTCTTCTTGCTTTCCTCCTTCTCTTTCTTTCCTTCCATTATATTCCTTCCTTCCTTTTTCTTCCCTCTTCTCTTTCCTTCCTTCCATTATATTCCCTGCTTCTTTCTTTCCTTCCTCTTTTCCTTCTTTCCTTCCTTCCCCCTCCCTCCCTTCCTTTTGCCTTCCTTCCATTATATTCTTTTCTTCTTTCTTTCCTCCTTCTCTTTCTTTCCTTCCATTATATTCCCCCTTCTTTCTTTCTTTCCTTCCTCCTTTCCTTCCTTCCTTCCTTCTCACTCACTCCCTCCCTTCCATTATATTCTTTCCTTCTTACTTTCCTCCTTCTTTCTTTTCTTCCATTATATATTTTCCTTCCCTCTTCTCTTTCCTTCCTTCCATTATATTCTCCCCTTCTTTCCTTCCATCCTTCCGCCCTCCCTTTGTCCCTGCTTGGTTGTCCAAAAACAGAATAAATTGGATATTTTTTAAAAAAAAAACCACATGCAAAGGGTTCAATAAAGGGATTGGAGGCTGAAACATATGAAGAACGGTTGCAGGAACTGATCCTGGCTAGTTTAATGAAAAGAAGGACCAGGGGAGACATCATAGCATCTTCCAATATCTCAGTGGTTGCCACAAAGAAGAAGGAGTCAACATATTCCCCAAAGCACCTGAGGATAGAACAAGAAGCAATGGGTGGAAACTAAACAAGGAGAGAAGCAACTTAGAACTAAGGAGACATTTCCTGACAGTTAGAACAATTAATCTATGGAACAGCCTGCCACCAGAAGTTATAAATGCTTCAACACTTGAAATTTTTAAGATGTTGGATAACCCTCTGTCTGAAGTAGTGTAGGGCTTCCTGCCTAAGCAGGGGGTTGGACTAGAAGACCTCTTAGGTCCTTTCCACCTCTGTTGCTATTATTGTTAATAAAACCCTTTTTTAAATCCTTCTGCCGTTCACGTTTGCTCCTGGTGATCTGCCTTAGCTCCGAAGTGCTTGAATTAAAATCACTATTAATTGCCTCTTAATGTTTTGCCAAACTATTTTTCATAACATCTATATGAGAAGTGTTTGATGTCTACCCAGGGCAATTTTAGGAGTCTGAAGAGGTGCTGGAAGATAATGGTTTTCACTATAGTGATGATATATTAGACATTAATAATGTTACTTTCCAGAATGTTAGCGGGAACCTTTTATCTATTAACATAATTTAAGTTTCCAATTAATTGCCTTCATGCCGAATTCTCAATTCCTTACACTACATGCAAAACTGTAACAGACGTGCCTATTTAATGATGTTTCTGTCAACCGAGAACCTGTCAAACCAAATTCCTTTTCTCCCCTTCTTCCTCTCTGATCCCTCCCTCCATCTCTCCCTCCATCCCTCCCTCCATCCCTCCCTCCATCCCTCCATCCCTCCATCCCTCCCTCCCTCCCTCCCTCCATCCATCCCTCCATCCTTCCGTCCATCCCTCCGTCCATCCCTCCATCCCTCCATCCATCCCTTCATCCATCCCTCCACCCACCCACTCCTCTCTCCCTCTCTGCCTGTCTGTCTATCATCACTCCATCTCTCTCCACCCACCCTTATTTTTTCTCCCTCTCTCCGTTCCTCCCCTCCCCCTCCTTTCACTCATCCATATTTCTCTTTCCCCTTCTCTTTATATTCCTTCCCGCCCTCCATCTCTCCCCCTCTCTAATTTATCTCTACCGCCTTTATCAATATCCATCCATTGTTAATCTGCGTATCTCTTCGTTCATCCTCCACCCACCCATCCATCCATCACATTTTTTTTCTTTGTCTTTCTCTCTGATAATCACACACACACAACAACACTCACACATCTATCTGTCTAGTTTTCTGCAGGGAAAAACAAACAAACCCACCAGACGGTTTTTATCCAAGATTATAAAAACTCTGGCCACAGCCATAAATAAATTGTTAAAAGGAAACAGCAAAAATAGATGAACAATGCAAAAGAAAAAAAGAAAAAAAGAACCCTCCCTAAAGTTTAAGTCAAATTATCCATTACACGAACAAGCTGTCCGTCTCATGCTCTGAATTGTGCTATAATGAGCTTTTTTTTGGATAAGTAGATTAAAAGACAATCTGTTTTTTCTCAGGAAAAGAGGCCAAGAGTTCTCCATCTAATGCCAGTTTTCTTCTGTTTTTTAAAGACTCCAGGATATGTATATATATGTTTTTTGTGTCGAATGGGAATTTGAACAACACACACATACAGTATATGCACCCATCCCATCCCATCCTATCTATTCTATTCCTGTTCTGTTCTACCCTACCCTATCCCATCCTGTCGCATCCTATTTTATCTATTATACTCCTGTTCTGTTCTATCCCATCCCATCCTATCTATTTTATTCCTGTTCTGTTCTGTTCTATCCCATCCCATCCCATCCATTCCCATCCTATTCTATCTATTCTATTCCTGTTCTGTTCTACCCTACCCCACACTATCCCATCCTGTCGCATCCTATTTTATCTATTCTACTCCTGTTCTGTTCTGTTCTATCCCATCCCATCCATTCCCATCCTATTCTATCTATTCTATTCCTGTTCTGTTCTATTCCCAACCCATCCCATCCTATCCCATCCCATCCCATCCATTCCCATCCTATTCTATCTATTCTATTCCTGTTCTGTTCTACCCTACCCCACACTATCCCATCCTGTCGCATCCTATTTTATCTATTCTATTCCTGGTCTCTTCTGTTCTATTCTATTCCCATTCCATTCCCTTACCTTCTCCCCTCCCCTCCCACCCCACCCCACCCCATTGTCCGTCTTGCCCATTGTCAAATATTGTTTTCGTGCCCCAAGTCTAGGCTTCCTCGTAGCCCCTTTTTCCTTTCGCTGCATTTCTTCAGGATAGCTGCAGCATGATTAAAGCAGGTTTGGTCTTTCCGCTCGCCAAACTTTAAAAGCCGCTCTATCAGCCGGTGAGATCATTATAACCTGCTTTTCCTTCCATGGTTCACAAAGGCTTCTTCTTAAGCGCCGTGGACAGGAGGCACCGCGTTTCTCTGCGCCCAGCTGCATTAATTAGACGCAGGGCAGAGGAGCCGTCACCTCGCCCCATTGGCGGCTGCTAATGAAGCAGTAAATTATGATAATAAGGGGGGAAAAACCTTCCTTTTGTCTTCCAGGGCTCCAACTTTGCAATAGGGAGAAGAGAGTAATGGGTCACAACGTGCTTTGAAAACAGAAAAACCGGGGCGTGATTCCCATATGACTGCTTGCCAATCAACCCTTAAGAGCAAGAAGGGAGGGAACAGGCTGGGAAAGGCAGGATCTAGCGATGGAGCGGTCAAGGCGCCAGGCTATAAACCAGGGGGCGTTGAGTTATAGTTCTGCCTTATGCGCAAAAGCAGACCGGGTGACCGTGTTTCTCAATTACTTTCTGTTACGCTCCCCCAGGAAGAAGTAAACATTTTGCGCCACCCCCCAAACTCTCTGTTTGCAACATTCAGCACGTTTTCACTGAAAAAAACCCAAGCGGGATTGGGGTGTAACGTGTTTTAAGTGACGCCTTAATTTATTGGGTTTCATGCTGTCCGCTGCCAACATTTTTAGACACAGAAAACATAGCGGTCTTTCCTCATATTTCCTCCTCTTAACTTTCCTGAGACTGACGTTTGTCTCATGATCTCCGTCTCTCTCCTCCTCTCTTTTTCATCCATGTTCAATATTTTTCCACAGTGCCTCTTACGGGTTTGTTATCTGCACTTCATATCTCCTGCTCTGTGCTGTGTGCTATTGTTCGGGGCAAAAAAAAACCCCTACACCCTGCCCCCCGCCTGGCATCACTCTGCACCCACCCAGGGGGGTGGGTCTACCCCACTATTTGAGGGACATTGCCTTAGGCCAATTACCAGGAGAGGGTGAATTCTAGTCCTGCCTGTGATACAAAAGCTGACTAAGGATCCTTAGGTCAATCACCAGGCGATGGTGAGTTCTAGTTTTGTCTTGGGCATGAAATACGGCTGGGTGAGTTTGGGCCAATCACCAGGCGATGGTGAGTTCTAGTTTCGTCTTAGGCATGAAAGACAGCTGGGTGAGTTTGGGCCAATCACCAGGCGATGGTGAGTTCTAGTTTCGTCTTAGGCATGAAAGACAGCTGGGTGAGTTTGGGCCAATCACCAGGCGATGGTGAGTTCTAGTTTCGTCTTAGGCATGAAAGACAGCTGGGTGAGTTTGGGCCAATCACCAGGCGATGGTGAGTTCTAGTTTTGTCTTAGGCATGAAAGACAGCTGGGTGAGTTTGGGCCAATCACCAGGCGATGGTGAGTTCTAGTCCCATCTCAGGAAGGAAAACCGGTTGGATAACTTGGAGATCACCATCGCCAGGAGATGGCGAGTTCTAGTCCTTCCTGTGGTACAAAAGCCAGTTTGGAGATTTCCTATCTTAAATTTGCCAAGGCTGAGAATTATATCTATATAGGAAGGAAGCTTCTGGAAGTTTCTTCTTCCCTGCTCTCCCCGAAAGTCCACAAAGGTTAGAAATGTGAGGAGAGTCCCCACTCCACAACCCTTGCAATAACCCCCCCAGCTATTTATCATGCTGCTTTTCAAGTGGCATCCCCCCCACCACCACTATCCCCAAAGGAATAACAAACAACCCCTTGGGTGAACCACAGCCGCACTCTGAAATTCTGACAACGACGGCCCTGCAAACCAGGTGCCTGGATTTCAAACATCACCCTGGGAGATGAAGCTGCTGGCAGAAGATTGACAGGTCAGGCTTGCAAGAAACGGGTGGGTGTGGGGGGCGAAGAGAGTGCGATTTTGAATTCATCAGGAGCTGAATCTCAAGCCACAGGGAGCTTTGATTGCTCTACTTGGCCAAAACTCAATTGTTTGGTGGAAAGAGTGTCTGGACTTTCGCCCCTTTTGCAAAACGGCATTTTGGAGTTTTCCAGTTCCCCCCCACGCCCATCGCTGACCTCTCTGTCCTTCCTTCTCTCCCCGACCTGTCCTTGCTGTAAACCCGAGTGTAAACTTCGGATCATCTGTGGTTTATGTAACAGAAACCATCAGAGGAGAGAAAGGAAGAAAATGTGAATAGGAAAACTGTCTTGCGAATTCAATATTTTCCCCGCCCTCTTTTTGACTCGTGCAGTCTACAGGTCCTCAATGGAAGGCAGGTTGGCAGCCATTGTTTTTTCTGCAGTTCTGATTCTCCTCTGAAGTCTGTATCGGTCCTGTTGGGTTGCAGCACCAAACCTGACAGTTATAGAGGTGCAGATGACAGACTCAATGATTCCTCTGTAGAACTGTATCAACAGCTCCTTGGACAGTTTGAGCTTCCTGAGTTGGCGCAGAAGGAATATTCTTTGTTGTGCTATTATTATTATTACTATTATTTATTTAATTAATTAATTAGATTTGTATGCTGCCCCTCTCCGAAGGGTGGCATATATTATTATTATTATTATTATTATTATTAACAACAATAACAATAATAATAACAACATTTATATTAATATATTGTTTTGTTGTTGTTGTAGTAGTTATTATTATTATTAATAATAACAACAATAATAACAATAATAATAACATTTATATAAATATATTATTTTGTTATTGTTGTTTGTTGTTGTTGTTGTTGTTATTATTATTATTATTATTACTATTATTATTATTATTATTATTATTATTATTATTATTATTATTATTATTTCCCACTTCCACAGTTTCCCCCACCAGGAGGTGTGGAGTTCAACATTAGGATGGAGTATTTTGGGAGTTGAAGTCCACTCATCTCAACATTGACGAGGTTGAAAAATTCAATTTTAGATCCTGTTTCAGGTCTTCCTTTCATCTTCTTTCTGGAAGCCTTTCTGGTATGACATTCACGCCAAGTAATTCTCTAGTTGCCGGGTAAATCCTGCTACTGTTTTACTATTATAACCCAATATGTCCAGCTGGCTGACAAAGATGTATTTATTTTAACATCTTTCCAGCCTTAACTTTTACAGGAAATCAGCGGCTGCAAAACCACAGACGATGGCTCCCCTCCCCCCTTCGTTACAAAAATAATATCTCTTCATTTCTTTTTTTAACATTAGTAGAAGAGCAGAGAGAGACTTGAACACTCTCCAAGATTCCCAGCAAAATGCAATTCACATCTTTGGAGAAAAATGTCCGTGTTTGCTTAAGGCGAACCCTGCCAAATATTCTTTTAGTCAAACAATTCAATTTCTGGGTAAAATCTTCAGATTTCTTTGGGGTGATTTAATGGAGGGATGTATCAACCAGTCACTGTATTTATTCTGGTGTTTTTCCCCCTCCTGCCTTTATGATGCATGCTAGCTATCCAAAAACTAACCCCGGATTGTAAGACCCAGCCAATAATTGTGGTTAAATCACGGTGGGCAAGTTGAAGTTGATCCTGATTGCAGATGACAGATTGCAACACAACATTTGCCGGAAAAAAGGGATGGGTTTTGTCACTTTGCTGTAAACAGGGGTTAAAAACTGGTGAAGGTTTGGCTCGAATGGTAGGAAATTTAGTTATTCTTTCTCCTGTGTGTGTGTGTGTGTCTGATTCATCCCAGCCTTTTACTGTTCTTTCATCCATGGAAAACGTCTTATTTTTGTGTGTGTTTTTGGGTGATTTGGGATTGGCCTAATTGGCTGCTCTCAGCTGGAGTTTTGCAAAATAGAATAGAATAGAATAGAATTCTTTATTGGCCAAGTGTGATTGGACACACAAGGGTTTTGTCTTGGTGCCTATGCTCTCAGTGTACATAAAAGAAAATATAGATTTGTCAAGAATCAGGGGATGCAACATTTAATGACTGTCATAGGGGTCAAATAAGCAATGAAGAAACAATCAATATTAATAAAAAATCTTAAGGATACAAGCAACAAGTTACAGTCATATTGTCCTAAGTGGGAGGAAAAAGATGATAGGAATGTTGAGAAGAAACTAGTAGAATAGAAGTGCAGATTTAGTAAATAGTTTGGCAGTGTTGAGGGGATTATTTGTTTAGCAGTGTGATGGCGTTCGGGAAAAAACTGTCTTTGTGTCTTGGTGTGCAGTGCTCTGTAGCGACGTTTTGAGAGTAGGAGTTGAAACAATTTGTGTCCAGGATGCGAGGGGTCAGTAAATATTTTCACTGCCCACTTTTTGACTCATGCAGTTTACAGGTCCTCAATGGAAGGCAGGTTGGCAGTCATTGTTTTTGCTGCCAATTGTTTTTGATGCCAAAAAATATCAGCCATAGATAGAGAGTCCTCAGCTTACAGCTAGTGACTAAATAACTATTCAAAGTTAGGAAGGGTGTTTCAAAACTCATAATGCATTGCTAGCCAGTGTAGTGGACTTAAAACCATTTGTTCAGTGAGTGTTTGAATTTACTAAAATGACAAAAAAACCCAAAACCTTGGCACTGTTTTTACGTTTCGTCATGAGTGTTGGGCGAACCCAACGAAGTTCGGGTTCAGCGAATTCACCTAAACTTTGCCGTGAAGGTTGGGTGACTTCGCCGAACCCGAACCCGAACAGCAGCAAGCCACTGTGGCGATCTTTTCTGTAAAAATAAACAAGGAGGTGGAGAATCCCCCACCTCCCTTTGCTTCCTTTTATTTTTACAGAAAAGGATGCCGCAGCAGCGCTGCAAGCAAAAGTCGGTGGGGAATCCCACGATGGGATTCTGGGGGTGGGGCTTTGACATCACGGAGACTCCTTCCTCCCTGTTTCAGCCGGCCAGGAAGTAGTCTCTGTGACGTCAAAGCCCCGCCCCCGGAACCCCTTCATGGGATTTCCCACTTTCCTCTTGGGTGGCGGCTTTCAGGGTGTTCGAGCGAATGCCGAACCCAAACTTTACCCGAACTTTTAAAAAAGTTTGGGTTCGGTTTTCAGCATGCCGAACACTGCAAAGTTCAGCACGAGCCCGAACTTTGTAAGTTCGGTTCGCCCAACACTATTCATCATGCCATTCTCATGATCAAAATTCAGATGCTTGACAATTGACTCGTATTTATGACGATTGCAGGAGGTTGCCTCTTTTGGCAAGCGAAATCAACGTGGATGACAGATTCACTTAACAACCGTGTTACTAACTGAACAACGGCTGTAATAAATAGAAATAATGAAACAAATCTAAATAGGGTTGTAGGAGAGTTGAAGGGAAGGGGGGTAACTAGGATAGAACAGTTACACGAGAAGGATGGGAGGGTATGTAGAAATCGTATAGAATGGTAGCTGGGCCCGGGAAGATGGCTACAAATAAATGCAATGTGCAAATATTTGAAGTGCAAGAGGACACTAATAGCATGTTAAATATACAATGGACAATTACAAAGGAAATGGCGGTACTACTCAAAAGGAACAGGATGGGAGAATTTAGAGAAATAAAAAAAGCAGTGATAGAAAGCGCTCAGACACGATTCTTTTTGGCCCCTCAACAAAAATGATCTCAAAATTGTACAACTACTTACTAATCCAAGAAAATCCCGTAGAGCAAGTGAAATGCTGTATGATAGCTTGGGCTCAGAATTTTGGATATACGATTAACCTAATTGAGTGGGAGAAAACATGGACATCAAATTATAAAATGACAACGGCAATGTCTTACAAGGAGAACCAAATTAAAATGTTTTATCGTTGGCATTTGCCCCCAGCAAGAATATCCAAAATGTTTCCCAACTTTTCACCGATCTGCTGGAAGTGCAAGACCAAACCTGGAACTTACTACCACACATGGTGGTCATGCCCAATTGCACAAAAATATTGGACAACAATTCAATCCCTAATCGACCAAGTCATGTCAATCAAATTACCACTCAAACCCGAGCTTTATCTTTTAGGTATATTTAGACAAAACCTTACCAAGACACAAAAATATCTTATACTACAAATTATAACTGCAGCCAGAATATCATATGCCTCTCTTTGGAAATCTGATCAAGTACCCTCTTTCTTTACAATAATTACGAAAATTAATGAATGTGCTGAAATGTCTAAAATAGCAATAGAAGCACAAAACAAAAAAGATTCAGAATACTACGAAGTATGGGAAAATTGGCATAAATGGGTTTCTCAGAAAAAATACAAAAAAACTTTTATTGTAAAATTCATACTCTATCACACCCAAAAGTACCTTCAACACTTAAATTAATATTAAAATAAATTAGAAAAGAAGCACCAAAAACTAATTAAATTTGCAACAAGAAAATATATTAAATCTCTTTTTATCTGTCTTCTAACTAACTCAACACTTACTATAAACGTATTAACTACCTTTAGAATAACTAATCTTTATATACACCCATTATATCACCTATATACTCCCCACACTACAACTAAACAAAAGTCGTCCATAAAAACGTCTGCATTAAATGCAGATTCTTCTCTCTCTCCCTTTCCTTTTTTTTTCTTTTCTCCTCCTTTTCACCGCTAGAACTTTAATGCCTATATATACTAAGAAATACGACATCTGAGTTATTTCCATATATAAATATTAAGATTAGGAAAGTAAGAGTTATTACATTCCCTTTAAGACACTTGTGTATTACAACTCACATGTATTACAATTCTATCATAAATGTTTTGTTTTTGAATTCTCCCTCCCCTTCCTACTCTACCCCACCCCCAACCCTTCGTTCTGTCCCCCTTCCCCCCAATCCCTTTCCTTGTTTTTAATTATATTTGTAAATAAATAAAGTATATTTTCAAAAAAAAAAAAAAAAGAAAGAAAGCGCTCAGGCGGTGATAGTCCTAGGTTGGAAGGACGCGACAAAATGGACAAGGCAAAATTGCTATCGGTACATGGTGGATCATATTCAGTTTGAGGTTATGGATAAGAGGATGAATTCGGCCAATGAATCTGCAGGAACTGATGGGACGATGGGACAAGATAAGAGGATACGTGGTCAGTAGAATTTGAGACCAAGCTATAAAGAATAAATTGGAATTACTTTATAATTGGTTGCCGATCAGTTTCCGGTCACAATTCAAAGTGTTGGTTATGACCTATAAAGCCCTTCATGGCATTGGACCAGAATATCTCTGGGACCGTCTTCTGCCGCACGAATCCCAGCAACCAGTTAGGTCCCACAGAGTTGGCCTTCTCTGGATCCTGTCGACGAAACAATGTTGTCTGGCGGGACGCAGGGGAAGAGCCTTCTCTGTAGCGGCCCCGACCCTCTGGAATCAACTCCCCCCCCGGAGATTAGGACTGCCCCCACCCTCCTTGCCTTTCGCAAACTCCTCAAGACCCACCTCTGCCATCAGGCATAGGGAAATTGACTCCCCTGGGCCGTTTCCTGTTTTACGCAAGGTTTGTCTGAGATGTATGATTGTTTTTATACTAAGGGTTTAAAATTGCTTTTTATTGTTGGATTTGTACCGTGTTTTGTGTTGTGAGCCGCTCTGAGTCTACGGAGAGGGGCGGCATACAAATCTAATAAATAATGATAATGATAATGATAATAGTAGTAGTAGTAGTAGTAATAGTAATAATAATAATATGTAAACAGATACATTGCTCTTGAGTTAAAATGATATAATCTAATAGTAGTAATAATAATAATAATAGTAGTAGTAGTAGTAGTAATAGTAATAATAATATGTAAACAGATACATTGCTCTTGAGTTAAAATGATATAGCCTAATAGTAGTAATAATAATAATAATAGTAGTAGTAGTAGTAATAATAGTAATAATATTGTGTAAACAGATACATTGCTCTTGAGTTAAAATGATATAACCTAATAGTAGTAGTAGTAATAATAATAATAATAATAGTAATAATAATAATAATAATAGTAATAGTAGTAGTAGTAATAATAGTAATAATAACATATAAACAGATACATTGCTCTTGAGTTAAAGTGATACTGTATATAGAAAATATCCCCCATTTTGGTGGAGGGACATGAATGATCTCTGGTAGCAGGCACTTTGAGCACTGAGCACATTGTTATATGTTGTGTGCATGTTTCATTGATATATTGGTATTATAAAAATCAATTAAAAATTAAATTAAAAACCCTAACTGAACAATGGCAGTGATTCACTGAAGAAGTCGTAAAATGGGGCACAACTGATTTAACCACTGTCTCGCTTAGCAGCGTCAATTGCCAAAGCCAGGTTTACTCCAAACCAATGACACTCTGCGACAAAATCTTTAACGGCCACATCTGTCCAGTTCCAAGTCTTTGGGAAGAAATAAGAGGTGGACAAAATCGCCAAACCCACTCTGAACATCTGGTTGATTTTTGCCACCAGCCATAACAAAAGGACCTAAAACAGTTGCAGAACTGAATTGCGGTAACATCTGTCAAAATCATCATGTGCCAAGAATGATAAATTGGTGGGAAAACTTTTATCGATTGCAGAGGTCCACAATAGGGTGTCCTTGGTTCTTTCTTAGCTCAGTTGGGTCTTTTTTTGTGTGTGCAGACATCTCGTTACCAAACTAGATAACACCATCAGTCTCACACTTGACTTAGTGGACCCCACTTGCTTCTAGCACTGATGATTAGTATGTTAGTGAAAATGCTTGCAAGAAAGCAACTGAACTCAAAGAGCATTAAAGACCCCACAGTCCTCCCCCTCCCCTTCTCTTCCAATCCCTAGAGCCCCTCTCCTCTCCTGATGATATTACCTAGTGTGGTAATGAAACATCTGCAAGAAAAGAAACAATTTTAGAGAGCACCGAGGGTCCCACAGTCCTCTCCTCCTTCCTTCCTTCCTTCCTTCCTTCCTTCCTTCCTTCCTTCCTTCCTTCCTTCCTTCCTTCCTTCTAACTCTGATGATGTTATCTAGTTCGGTCATGAGACATCTTCAAGGAAACCACAAAGCTCAGAACATACCAAGGAAACCACAATCCTCCTCCTCCTCCTCCTCTATTTCCTCTTCTTCCTCTTCTTCCTTTTCTTCCTCCTCCTCCTTCCTCTTCTTCTCCTTCTCCTTCCTCTTTTTTCTTCTTCTTCCTTCTCCTCTTGCTCTCCTCCTCCTTCCTCTTTCTTCTTCTTCTTCCTCTTCCTCCTGTTCTTCCTTTTCCTCTTGTTCTTCTTTATTCCTCCTCCTTCTTCTCCTTCCTCTTTTTTCTTCCTCTTCTTCTTCCTCCTTCTCCTTCCTTTTTCTTCCTCTTTTTCTTCCTCTTCTTCTTCCTCCTCCCCCTCCCCCTCCCCGCACCTCCCATCCTCTATGTCAGTGTGAGCTTGTTAGCCACATAAAGCACAATGGAAAAAGAAAGATTTGTATCTGAAACAGATGAGAAGCTAAATGCCAGGTGCATCCAGAATCAATTCTGATCTGATTTGGATCCCCGGCTGAATTTGATCCATCATCTTGATCTAATTCAGTGCCTCAACAAAGCCAGGCACTTTTGTGCGTTTATGGCTGCCCACAATTTGGCTCAAAGGCTTTTACGTTCAGGTTAATTCCGTGCTCAGAAGTCCATTCGGTCACCCTTACAACACGTTTCTTAATAGACATCTTGCTTTTTAAAGAGTTATTGTTTTATCTGCCAATTACTTTGTCATTAGAAGAGAGATAACAGGTTAATAATCTTCAAATAGTATTAGTTGAGGGGCCAGAGGGCTGTTATGTTTATTAGTGTCTGTCTGTCTATATTCCATCTTTCCCTCTCTCCATCCCTGCCTCCCTATCTATCTATCTATCTATCTATCTATCTATCTATCTATCTATCTATCTATCTATCTATCTATCTATCATCATCATCTATCTATCTATCTATCATCTATCTATCTATCTATCTATCTATCTATCTATCTATCTATCTATCTATCTATCATCTATCTATCTACCCATCCATATCCATCTATCTATCTACGGTATCTATCTATCTATCTATCTATCTATCTATCTATCTATCTATCTATCTATCTATCTATCTATCTATCATCTATCCATCCATCCATCCATCCTTCCATCATCTATCTATCATCTATCTATCTGTCTATCTATCTCAATCTCTCTCTCTCTCATCTCTCTCTCTCTATCCATTCATCATCCATTCATCCATCCATCCAGGTAGTACTCGACTTAAGACAGCAATTGAGCCCAACATTTCTATGAGACATTTGTTAAATGAGTTTTGTCCTGTTTTACAAATTTTCCAGCCACGTTTGTTAAGCGAATCACTCTGTTGTTAAGTTAGTGACATGGTCATTAAGTGAATCTGGCTTCACAAAAGAGGATCACATGACCCGCCCCTCCCGGGATGCTGTGAGCCAGTCATAAATGCGAGTCAGTGGCCCAGCATCACGTGACACGGTCGTAAGTATGAGGTCACTTTTTTCTAGTGGCGTTGTTGTTATCTTGTCTCTAAACGTCTTTCTAAGCCAGGATTCAAGTGCAGAGATGAATCTGTGTGCAGCTGTGATATTTGGGTCTGCTGCTGGTTACGGCGAGTGGGGCTTGCAGCCGCTCCCAACACAAATCACAAAAAGGAATGCCACACATCGAAATTGACAACAGCCCTCTTTTCGAGCGGAAAAGAGAAACGACATCACAAAAGGCAAAACCTGGCACGTGTCCCAAACACGCTCTCGGCCCTGAGAAATTTCACGGAACCCAAATCTGGAATCGCTCAGGAAGGAATCGTAGCTCCGCAAACACATGCGCACCATTACACACACACACGGGCTCTCGCGTGTGTGTGTGTTGACTTCTGGGAACGGAGGTGTTGCTAATGTTTCAATCTGGGGACCCCCGCCTCTCAAGAGGGGGTCCTCGCCTTACGACGGTTCGTTTAGTGACCATTTGAAGCTGCAACAGCCCGTGAAAAAGGGACGGGTGAGCGTTTTCTCACACTTGACCGCTGCAATGTCCCTGTGACCACAGGTTAAAATTCAGACTTGTATTTACAACGGTGACTCACTACATTTTCTTTCTTTCTTTCTTTCTTTCTTTCTTTCTTTCTTCTCTTCTTCTCTTCTTTCTTTCTCCTTTCCTATCTTCCTTCGTTCTTTTTTATTTCCTTCTTTCTTTCTTCTGTTTTCTTTCTCTTTCCTTTCTTCTTTCTTTCCTCCCTTCCTCCTTCCTTCCTTTCTTTCCTTTTTTCTTTTTTTACTCTTTCTTTCCTCCCTTCCTCTCTCCCCTCCCTTCCTTCCTTCTTCCCTTTCCTTCCTTTCTTTCTTCCCTCCTCCCTCCCCCTCTCCTTTCTTTCTTTCCTTCTTTCTTTATTTTTCCTTTCTTCTTTCTCCTTTCCTTCCTTCCTTCCTTTTTTGTTTCTTTTTTCTGTCATTCTATCTATCTTTCTTTCTCTTTCTTTTATCTTTCTTTCTTTCTTTCTCTCTCCCTTCCTTTCTTTCCTTTCTTCCTCCCTTCCTTCTCCCTCCCTCCCTCTCTCTCTCTCTGAGACTTGGTCCTCAGCTTATAACCATTCTTTCAATGACTGTGCAATGGTACTGAAAAAAAGTGACTTACGACTGTTTTTCTCACTTACGACCATTGCAGCATAAACACACATGGGCTACTTGATCAAAATTCAGACCCTTGAAAATTGACTCATATTTACGACGGTTATAGAGTGGAGGGGTCATGTAATCCCCCTTTGCAATCTTCTGACGAGCAAACTCAATGGGGAAGCCGTGTTGAATTAACTTGAGTTGTGCTCAATTTTATGACCTTTTTTTAAAGAGGTTGTTGAGCAAATCATCGCCGATGTTAAGTGAATCACAGGGTGCGAAGACCACAAGGACACCACAGGGGAGCGGACTAGAACCAGAAAAACAAAACTTATTCCAGAATAAAACAATGAGAAGGAAACGTCCCAGGCGGCGCAAGACAATTTTTCAGACTTCCGACCGCTGCAGCTTCCCCATAGTCACGTGATCAAAATTCGGACGCTTGCAGCTGACTCCTCCTTATGACGGTTGCAGTGTCCCGCGATCATGCGATCCCCTTTTGCGACCTTCTCACAACAGCAATAAAAAGAAGTCGAATATAAACTCTAAAAAATTAACCCCGATAAAATTCTTGCAAGGTGTTGTGGTCAGCTCTGGCCCAGCTCCTGCCCCAAGGACTGTGGATGTGGGGGAGACATCCACATGCTGCAGGCCTGTTTTGCCCCCGGTGGAATCTGCTGATGACGGCTCCTCTGACCAAGAAGACATGAGTGACAGGGAGGAGGAGAGTGGGGCAGACAGCTCAGAAGGAGGAGAGTGGGGCAGATAGCTCCTCCTTGGATTCAGAACAAGAGTTAATGATACAGCCACGCATGCGGAGAGCGATGCATAGGCAGCAACAACTGAGAGATTATTATCAAAGAAAATGAGGCCACCTGTGGTTGGATGGGGCTGTGGTCATTAGTGAGGCTACTATAAAGAGCAGCCTGTGGGTTTGGCCATTGTGGAGGATTATCTGATCGTTGTGCTTCGTGACTGCTTTACTGACTTTGACCTTTTGTGTGCTGATTTTTCCCCGCTTTGAAACTAAACCAGAGCAAAGTGTGTTTCACTTTGTGAAAGAAGAAGGACTGTGAATTGCCTCACAGCTGCAAGCTAAGTATCACAGAACTGATAAGGGACTTGTACAAATTACCATTTGTGTGGAGACCAGTGCTCCTTGCTATCCCAAAAGAGGGCTTAGTTTAAGTGACTTTTCATTATAAAGAACATTGTTTTGAATTTTCAAACGTGTGTGTGTCTGAAATTTGTACCTGTGAATTTTTGGGAGGAGTCTACCAGAGAGCCCCACAGAACACAAGGTGGCCTTATATTTCCATTTTTGGGCTGGGAGCAAAAGGAACTTGCCTCGGAGTGAGACTTGCATCTACTTAAAGGACAATTGGCTTTCAGTCCCGCTCCCCAGCAGGAATTGAACCCATGGCCTCAGGGTGGGCATTCCTGAGATCCGGTGGTCTGTCTTGAGGCTGCTTCCATTGTCCCTACCAACCAGATCCAACGGGGTCTCCACAGCCGGCCGACACCTGCAGATTACAGGCTTCTAACCTTTGTTTCTACCGTGGTCGCATGTTGCCAATTTTCCCCCCCTTCCTGTATTTCCTCCAGGCTCGACTACTGTAACGCTCTCTACATGGGGCTACCTTTGAAGAGTGTTCGGAAACTTCAGATTGTGCAGAATGCAGCTGCCAGAGCAATCATGGACTTCCCCAGGTATGCCCATGTTACACCAACACTCCGCAGTCTGCATTGGTTGCCGATCAGTTTCTGGTCACAATTCAAAGTGTTGGTTATGACCTATAAAGCCCTTCATGGCATCAGACCAGAATATCTCTAGGACCGCCTTCTGCTGCACGAATCCCAGCGACCGGTTAGGTCCCACAGAGTTGGCCTTCTCCAGGTCCCGTCGACTAAACAATGTCGTTTGGCGAGTCCCAGGAGAAGAGCCTTCTCTGTGGTGGCCCCGACCCTCTGGAACCAGCTCTCCCCGGAGATCAGAACTGCCCCCACCCTCCTTGCCTTCCGTAAACTCCTTAAAACCCACCTCTGCCATCAGGCATGGGGGAATTGAGACATCTCCCCTGGCCTATACAGTTTATGCATGGTATGTTTGGGTGTATGTTTTTGCTTTTTAATAAGGGGTTTTTAGTGACTTTTAAATTATTAGATTTGTTGTATATTGTTTTATTGTTGTTGTGAGCCGCCCCAAGTCTGCAGAGAGTGGTGACATACAAATCAAATTAATAATAATAATAATAATAATAATAATAATAATAATAATAATTTTTAAACCTAAAAAAAAAAAAATCCTGAGATTTAGACTTTTACCATGTTTTATTGAAATTGTGACAACTATGAGATACGTCTACGGGCTTGGAGGAATAAATTATTCCGAGTTATTAAACCAGGTAGACACAGGAAAATAAAAAATTTAGGCAACACCATCATATTATGTGCTAGAAAAGCTACAAGAGATTAGGAGGATAGGTTGTTCACCAATTGTCGTCGTAAAATCCAATTATACATTTTCCGGCACAATATGGAAATTTGCATATCGTTGAGATTCTCATTAACACATTTTTCTGTGGATGGAAGCACTTTGAGGAGGGGAAAAAATGGTCAGATTATTTGTTTAGTTCGCTAATGCCTTGTTCTGTTCTATTCGTGCATATAAAGCGGATAAATCTTTCGGCTAGGGGAAAATGTATTCCCCCCACATACACATTCTTGACCCAAAGGATGGCAAACACCGGGAGAAACAAAATTAAAACAGCCCAAACAGTTGTATAATTTTGGGATTACTTTTTCACAGTCCAGAGCCAAAAATGATGGCAGCATCAGAAAAAGAAATTAAAAGTAAATTCACCACATTAATATACAGGCAGTCCTCGACTTACGACAATCCATTTAGTGACTGTTCAAAGTATTGGAAAGAGGGATGAATCCTTCTTTCCTTCCTTCCCTTTCTTTCTTTCTCTTTCTTTTTTCTTCTTCCCTCTCTCACCTTTCTTCTTTCTTTCTTTCTTTCTTTCTTTCTTTCTTTCTCTCTTTCTTTCTTTCTTTCTCTCTCTCTCTCTTTCTTTCCTTTCCTTCTTTCTTTTTCTTTCTCTCTCACTTTATTCTCCCTCCCCCTCCACTCTCCTTCACTCCCTTCCTCTTCCTTTTCTTCTTCTTCCTTTTTTTCTTCTTCTATTTTCTTCTTCTCCTTCTCCTCCTTCTTCTTCTATCTCTTCTCTCTTTTTTCTTTTCTTCTTCTTCTTCTTCTTCTTCCTCCTCCTCCTCCCCCTCCTCCTCCCCCCTCCTCCTTCATTTCTCTCTCTCTTTCTGTTTCTTTCTTTCTAAGTCCTTGACATAGCCATTCAAACCATTCAAAGATACAACAGCACTGCAAAAAGTCACTTATGATAGTTTTCCACACTTACAACCACCAAGGCAGCTCCATGGCCACGTAATTAAAATTCAGATACTTGGCAACCAACTCCAAATTTATGCCCGTCGCAATGTCCCAGGGTTACATGATCCTCTTTTGCGACCTTCTACCAAGAAAAGTCATTGGGGAAATCCAGATTCACTTAACAACCAGGTTACTAATTCAATCACTACAGTGTTTCACTTAACAGCTGTGGCAGGAAAGGTCATAAAATTGCAGCAAAGCTCAAAGGTCTCTCTTAGAAGCAGAAATTCTGGACTCTATTGTGGTCATAAGTTGAGGACTGCATGTATTTTTGTGTGACTTCTGAGAAGACCTGCTTGTGGGTGTTTTAATTCATCGTTTCCCAACCTTGGCAACTTGAAGATATCTGGACTTCAACTCCCAGAATTCCCCAGCCAGCATTTGCTGGCTGGGGAATTCTGGGAGTTGAAGTCCAGATATCTTCCAGTAGCCAAGGTTGGGAAACACTGTTTTAATTGACAGAGTGCAATTCCTACGATAGTTTAATAATCCATTAATTTTTAACCTGATTGGCCTTGCAATAACAACAACAACAACAACAAAGTTGAAAAGGACCTTGGAGGTCTTCTAGTCCAACCCCCTGCTTAGGAAGGAAACCCTACACTTACTTCAGACAGATGGTTATCCAATATCTGCAAACTTCAAGTGTTGGAGCGTTCACAACTTCTGGAGGCATGTTGTTCCACTGATTAATTTTCTCACTGTCAGGAAATTTATCCTTAGTTTTAAGTTTTAGACCGGGAGACTATTTGGACCGGGAGTCACTGCTCACAGTCGCTCATGCCCTCATCACCTCGAGGTTCGACTACTGCAAGGCTCTCTACATGGGGCTACCTTTGAAGAGTGTTTGGAAACTTCAGATCATGCAGAACGCAGCCGCGAGAGCCATCGTGGGGCTTCCAAGATCTGCCCACATTTCACCAACACTCCGTGGCCTGCACTGGTTTCCGGTCACAATTCAAAGTGTTGGTTATGACCTATAAAGCCCTACATGGCATCGGACCAGAATATCTCCGGGACCGCCTTCTACCGCACGAATCCCAGCGGCCGATTAGGTCTCACAGAGTTGGCCTTCTCTGGGTCCCGTCGACCAAACAATGTCGGCTGGCGGGACCCAGGGGAAGAGCCTTCTCTGTGGCAGCCCCGGCCCTCTGGAATCAACTCCCTCCAGAGATTCGAATAGCCCCCACCCTCCTCGCCTTCCGTAAAATGCTCAAGACCCACTTTTATCGCCAGGTGTGGGGATAATTACCATCTTTCCCCTTTTTATTATATTTTTGCCTTACTGCATGATAGATTAGGTTGAATGTGTGTGACTGCATAGCTAGGGGTTTTATTATGTTATTAATGTCTTTTTAAATGGATCTAATTTTTTATTGTTAGATTTGTAATGTATTGTATTATTGCTATGCTGTGAGCCGCCCCGAGTCTTCGGAGAGGGGCGGCATACAAATCTAATAAACTATAACTATAACTATAAGTTGCTTCTCTCTTTGTTTAGTTTCCACCCATTGCTTCTTGTTCTGCCCTCAGGTGCTTTGGAGAATAGCCTGACTCTTTATTCTTTGTGGCAACCCCTGAGATATTGGAAGACTGATATCCTATCTCCCCTGGTCCTTCTTCTCATTAAACCAGCCATACCCAGTTCCTGCAACCGTTCTTCGTATGTTTTAGCCTCCAGCCTCCTAATCCTTTTTGATGATTCAACCTCTAGTTTAGCCTCATTCTGAATTCTAAACTCGAATCCGTAGCTTTAACTCAGTTCCTCCTGTGTAAAATCTAAAGGGTGACGTCATGGCATCAAGCAGAATTTTGCAAACTCTTCTCCTAACCGGTGCACTGCAGGGGGCCCTTGATTTGTGACCACCAGAGTTTCCACATGTAGACAAAGGCGTTCTTAAGTGGGCTGCGCTGAATTTCATGTCTGTCCTTCACACGGTTGTTAAGAGAGTCACTGCAGTCACTAAGTGAATCACACAGCCATGAAGCCAGTGTGGGAAAATCTTTATTCTACAGCGGTCCCCAACTTAATGACTAATTTGAAGTTATGACATAGAATCATAGAAGATTGATGGCAGAAAAAGACCTCTTGGTCCATCTAGTCTGCCCTTATACTATTTCCTGTATTTTATCTTAGGATGGATCTATGTTTATCCCAGGCATGTTTTATTTCAGTTCCTGTGGATTTACCAACCACGTCTGCTGGAAGTTTGTTCCAAGCATCTACTACTCTTTCATTAAAATAATATTTTCTCACGTTACTTCTAATCTTTCCCCCAACTAACCTCAGATTGTGCCCCCTTGTTCTTGTGTTCACTTTCCTATTAAAAAATACTTCTCTCCTGAACCTTATTTAACCCTTTAACATATTTAAATATTTCAATCATGTCCCCTCTTTCCCTTCCATCCTCCAGACTATACAGATTGAGTTCATTCAGTCTTTCCTGATAAATATTATACTTAAGACCTTCCACCATTCTTGTAGCCCGTCTTTGGACCTGTTCAATTTTGTCAATATCTTTTTGTAGGTGAGGTCTCCAGAACTGGACACAGCATTATTCCAAATGGGGTCTCACTAGCGCTCTATATAGCGGGATCACAATCTCCCTCTTGCTGCTTGTTATACCTCTAGCTATGCAGCCAAGCATCCTACTTGCTTTCCCAACCGCCTGACTGCACGGTTCACCCATTTTGAGACTGTCAGAAATCACTACCCCTAAATCCTTCTCTTCTGAAGTTTTTGCAGACACAGAACTGCCAATACGATACTCAGATTGAGGATTCCTTTTCCCTAAGTGCATTATTTTACATTTGAAAACATTAAACTGCAGTTTCCATTGCTTTGACCACTTATCTAGTAAAGTAAATGAAGCGGTGGAAGTGATGTGCCGGTGCCTGGAGGCTGTTGGGGCCTGGATGGGTGTCAACAGACTCAAGCTCAACCCGGATAAGACGGAGTGGCTGTGGGTTTTGCCTCCCAAGGACAATTCCATCTGTCCGTCCATTACCCTGGGGGGGGGAATTATTGACCCCCTCAGAGAGGGTCCGCAACTTGGGCGTCCTCCTCGATCCACAGCTCACATTAGAACAACACCTTTCAGCTGTGGCGAGGGGGGCGTTTGCCCAGGTTCGCCTGGTGCACCAGTTGCGACCCTATCTGGACCGGGACTCATTGCTCACAGTCACTCATGCCCTCATCACCTCGAGGTTCGACTACTGTAATGCTCTCTACATGGGGCTACCTTTGAAAAGTGTTCGGAAACTTCAGATCGTGCAAAATTAGAACTGCCCCTACTCTTCCTGCCTTCCATAGACTCCTTAAAACCCACCTTTGCCGTCAGGCATGGGGGAATTGAAACATCTCCCCCTGGGCACGTTTAATTTATGCATGGTATGTCTGTGTGTGTGTCTGTTAGCATACGGGGTTTTTAAATAGTTAAATATTTTAAATTTGTCTGATTGCTTATGATTTGTTTCTACATGTTGTGAGCCGCCCCGAGTCTTTGGAGAGGGGCGGCATACAAATCTAAGTAATAAATAATAAATAAATAAATAAAGTAATGAGGATGGTTATGAAAAAATGGTCCTCGTTTTTACGACCATTGCAGAGTGTCGACTATGTTGGGGCTGATTTTAGAAACTTTTAAAAAATCACAGCTGTTAAGTAAATCATTGCATTGCTGGTTTGGGGGATTCTGGGAGTCGAAGCCAGACGATCTTAAAACTGCCAAGCTGGACAAAGCCTGAATTCAATTATAGTGTCAGGGGAGGAAGAAGTAGTTTCGAGAAAGCCAAGAAACACCAAAAAAGACACCAGGAAGTCTTTAATTTGAAGACCCAAAAGGGAACTTTCGCCCTTCCTTGCCCACAAAGGCCACATTAAGGAACAAAGTCACACAACTAGCAAATTGTTTCCAGGTGACACAAACTTCCCAGTTTTGGAGCAAAAAAAGAGGCTTTCACAGCCCCAAGATCCAACACATAAAACCACACACACACACACACATACACACACACACACCAGCAGTAATTTTTCACACAACCCTCTGGAATCACAACTGCCGGACACACCAGTCAAAAAAAGGCATTTTGCACAATCTCCTGTCAATTTGGATAAGTTATTAAAAAACGTGGTTTGCGATGGCAGGCACACAGGCAGTCCTTGGCATAAGACCCAATTTGGGGACAGTTGTTTTGGTTGTTAAATAAGGAGATTGTTAAGTGAATCTCTTATCATAATGTCCCCCCAGAATTGCCCAGGAAATTAAAGAAGCAAACTCATTTCATAGATTCAATCACGGGAATTTTAAGAGTTCTGGACTTTTCAATCAATTCAATTTTTTTCAATTTATTAGATTTGTATGCCGCCCCTCTCCGAAGACTCGGGGCGGCTCACAACAATAATAAAAACAGTATAATAATGGAACAAATCTAATAATAAAATTATATTAAAAAACCCCAACAATTTAAAAACCATACAACACATACATACGAAACATAAAATATAAGAAAGCCTGGGGGAGATGTTTTAATTCCCCCATGCCTGGCGATATAGGTGGGTCTTGAGTAACTTGCGAAATACAAGGAGGGTGGGGGCTGTTCTAATCTCTGGGGGGAGCTGATTCCAGAGGGCCGGGACCGCCACAGAGAAGGCTCTTCCCCTGGGGCCCGCCAAATGACATTGTTTGGTCGACGGGACCCGGAGAAGGCCAACTCTGTGGGACCTTATCGGCCGCTGGGATTCCTGCAGTAGAAGGCGGTTCCGGAGGTACTCTGGTCCAACGCCATGAAGGGCTTTAAAGGTCATTAAATTGAAGGACTTCAATTCCTTGAATTCTCCAGCATGTGTCCCTAAGTAGCAGAGCTGAGAAACCAGTTTTGAAGGGTTAGTGGAAGGGAGGGAGGGAGGGAGATTACAGGTGGAATAAGGAGGAAAAGAAAGAAGGCAGGAGGGAGGAAGAGAAAGAAAAAGAAAGAGCGAGAAAAAAAGGATGAAGATGATGAATGGAAGAAGGGAAAAACAAGGAAAGGAAAGGAAAGGAGAGAAAGAAAAAAGGAAGGAATGAAGGAAAAACAAGGAATGGAATGGAAAAGAAAGGAAAGGAGAGAAAGAAAAAAGGAAGGAAGGAAAAACAAGGAATGGAATGGAAAAGAAAGGAAAAGAGAGAGAAAGAAAAAAAGGAAGGAAAAACAAGGAATGGAATGGAAAAGAAAGGAAAAGAGAGAGAAAGAAAAAAGGAAGGAAGGAAAAACAAGGAATGGAATGGAAAAGAAAGGAAAAGAGAGAGAAAGAAAAAGGAAGGAAGGAAAAACAACGAATGGAATGGAAAAGAAAGGGAAAGGAGAGAAAGAAAAAAGGAAGAAAGGATAGGAAATAAGGAGGAAAGGAAAGAAGGCAGGAGGAAGAAGAAAGAAAAAGAAAGAGGGAAAGAAAAAGTGAGGAAGAGGAAGGAAGGAAGGAGGGGGAGATGGGGGAGATTACAGATGGAATAAGGAGGAAAGGAAAGAAGGGAGGAGAGAGGAAGAAGAAAGAAAAAGAAAGAGGGAGAGAAAAGGGGAGGAGGATGAAGGAAGGGAGCGAGGAAAGAAGGAAAATTATTGTTGTTAGCCGCCCTGAGTCTACGGAGAGGGGCAGCATACAAATCTAATAGATAGATAGATAGATAGATAGATAGATAGATAGATAGATAGATAGATAGATAGATAGATAGATAGATAGATAGATAGATCAAGGAAAGGGGAGAGAAAGAAAAAAGGGAGGAAAGATAAAGAAGGAATGGAATGGAAAGGAAAGGAACTGAAAGTAAAGGGAAAGGGAGTGAAAGAAAGAATAAAGGAGGGAGGGAGGAGAGGAGAGAGGGAAAAGGAAACAGAAAAGGACTTCACTTCCCAGAATCCTCCTGCCAGCATTCTGGGAGTTCAGATCCATCCTTCTCAAAACTTCCTGTATGGGGAATTCTGGGAATCAGAGTTGCCAAACCTGAAAAACTTCTGCCCTCTTTAGTTTTCCAAGCACAAAACATAAACACACACATAAATAAATAACTCGCCTCCTGAACCAGCCCCATGGAAATCCTCCCAAATCTCCTCATTTTGTGCTGCATATCCCTGTTTAAAATTCACCGGGCAGCTTCTGGCCAGAAGCCTTTAAAAAACCCAGGCCTCCATCTCCTTTAAAAAAGAAAAGAAAAGGAAAAAGAAAAAAGATTCTTGCTGCAAATAAATTTATGGCTTCACCTTTCTCACCTTCTGCTTTCCCCAGGTGTGGCTTGTTTTTCACCATTTTCCATTTGGGCTTTCATTAAAGAAAAAAAGAAAAATGTTTAGGGTGAAAAGGTTTTCCATTTCATGATTGGGTGAAATGGGAAGAAGGAAATTGCTACAGCAAGACCTCGGCTGCCACTGAACCCAAGCTTTCCTTCGCTAAGCAAGACCTGGATGGGTGTCAACAAACTCAGACTCAACCCAGACAAGACGGAGAGGCTGTGGGTCTTGCCTCCCAAGCATAATTCCATCTGTCCATCCATTACCCTGGGGGGGGGGAACTACTGACCCCCTCAGAGAGGGTTCGCAACTTGGGCGTCCTCCTCGATCCACAGCTGACATTGGAACATCATCTTTCGGCTGTGGCGAGGGGGGCGTTTGCCCAGGTCCGCTTGGTGCACCAGTTGCAGCTCTATTTGGACAGGGACTCACTGCTCACAGTCACTCATGCCCTCATCACCTCGAGGTTCGATTACTGCAACGCTCTCTACATGGGGCTACCTTTGAAAAGTGTTCGGAAACTTCAGATCGTGCAGAATGCGGCCGCGAGAGCCATCGTGGGGCTCCCTAGATTCGCCCACGTTTCTGCAACACTCTGTGGCCTGCATTGGCTGCCGATCAGTTTCCGGTCACAATTGATAGTGTTGGTAATGACCTTTAAAGCCCTACATGGCATTGGGCCAGAATACCTCCGGAAAATATTATTTTACTGAAAGAGTAGTAGATCCTTGGAAAAAACTTCCAGCAGATGTGGTAGATAAATCCACAGTAACTGAATTTAAACATGCCTGGGATAAACATATATCCATCCTAAGATAAAATACAGAAAATAGTATAAGGGCAGACTAGATGGACCATGAGGTCTTTTTCTGCCGTCAGACTTCTATGTTTCTATGTTTCTATGTTTCTAACCACTTGCTACCGCACGAATCCCAGCGGCCGATAAGGTCCCACAGAGTTGGCCTTCTCTGGGTCCCATCGACCAAACAATGTCGTTTGGCGGGCCCCAGGGAAAGAGCCTTCTCTGTGGCAGCCCCGGCCCTCTGGAATCAACTCCCCCCTGAGATTAGAACGACACCTCACCCTTCTTGTCTTTCGCAAATTACTCAAGACCCACCTTTATCGCCAGGCATGGGGGAGTTAAGATATTCTTTCCCCCTAGGCCATTACAAGTTATGCATGGTATGTTTGTGTGTATGTTTGGTTTTTATAATAAGAGTTTTTAGTTGTTTTATTAAATTGGATTGTTACATGTTGTTTTTTATCATTGTTGTTAGCCGCCCCGAGTCTGCGGAGAGGGGCGGCATACAAATCCAATAAATAATAATAATAATAATAATAATAATAATAATAATAATAATAATAATAATAATAATAAGTTTTGCCCCATTTTACGACGGTCACAGTTGTTAAGTGAATCACTGCAGTGCACCCATTCCTCTCCAGTGTGAATTTTACATCTGATAAATTGAAAATGAAAGACAAAGAAGACTCGGAATTTTACAAAATTTGGGGGAAATTTGATGAGCGGGTTGAAAATAAAAATAGATACAATAAACAATGATTATGAAATTAATGTAAAAGAATGAGAAATACAATTGACGAAGGGCGGTTGAGTAAGGGAGGCAGCGTTAGATAATTATGCAACACAGAATTAAAGGAATTTTAAGATTTAAGAATATGCTCGTTAGAATTAAAAATGAAGAAAATTTGAGTAATTTGAATGTTTTTCAGATTAAAATAAGTTGTTGAAGTAATATTTTGGCTTTTTTATTTAAAATTTTTATTCTTATAAGTTTGTGTAACTTTTTTCTTAAATTGGATGTTGAAGTAAATAGTATGTATATATATATATACTTTACTTCAACATCTAATTTATATATATATATATATATATATATATATATATATATATATATATATATATATATACACACACACACACACACACACACACACACACACACACACACACATATATACACCCAGTAAGGGTATGGGTAGCTGATGAGGCCAGAACAAGGCTGAAATAGCGCTATCCTAGTCTCCCTTAATTTTAAATATTCATATATGTTTTCGTAGATATATCTACAGCAGCACGAAGCTTACAACTTCAGCCTGATGATGGTGAATGTGATTTCACCGAAACGTCGCATAGACACTCAAAATATTACACGGGGCAAAACCCGAACTCAGAACAATCTACATATATATACCCATGAAAATCTATGAAAACATATATATATACTGTATATATATATATACATACATATTATTCTGAATAGCTTGGTTGTTAGACAGATGGAGTAATTATTGATGAAATAAAAATAGGATTTAGGATGTTTTATTAAGTTATTATGTAAGAAGATTTTATAAGCATAATTGTTAGGCATTGAGGGGTATAGTGTTTTACTTACTTACTTATTTATTTCTTGGATTTATATGCTGCCCGTTTTCATGTACGTATGTTTTTCAAGTTGGAGAAAAAAAATAAAGAAATTATATCCCCCCCCTCAAAAAAAGCCAAGCACGTGGGCAGGGAACATTTTCGTGGACTGAGGACTTGCTGCAGTAGATATTAGTGAAAACCGAGAACTTAGAAGGGTCTCTGTGACCTCAGGGTAGTTTAAATTGGTTCCTGAGTGAAAAACCCACATCTTTGTCAGTATCGGCAGAGAGAATTAATAGACAAAATGGGATTTCACAGTTCCGGGCACTTTTCGTTCTTTGGCTGACAATGTCGGAAGAGAGCAAGACGGATCTGGGATGAGGCATGGACAGAAATAATGCCGGAAGAATATTTTATTATGTTGCTTTCTGGTTGGTGTGTATATCTCCACAACAGGACGTCAGAAACACAGTTTGTTATGTATGTGTGTTTCTTCTTGCTAAGTGAGATTTATTATTTATTATTTATTTATTAATTCAATTTTTATGCCGCCCTTCTCCTTAGACTCAGGGCGGCTTACAACATGTTAGCAATAGCACTTTTGAACAGAGCTAGGCTATGGCCCCCACAATCCGGGTCCTCATTTTACCCTCCTCGGAAGGATGGAAGGCTGAGTCAACCTACTCGGGGGTCGCATAACTAAGAGATGGTCACTAAGTGAGTTTTGCCCCATTCTGCGACCTGCTTTCCCACAGTCCCCTGCAGTCGCTAAGTTAGTCACAGGGTTGTTAAGCGAATCTGGCTGCTAAGGTCACAAAGGGGGACTCCAGTTGCCAAGCCTTTGATTTTCGATCATGTGACCATGGAGGAGGGTTCAAAGGTCGTACGTGTGAAAAAAGGTCACATGTCTCTTTTTTTCCACTGCCATTGTAACTTCGGACAGTCACTAAATGAGTGGTTATAACTGGAGAAGTATTAATATGTACAGTGGTGCCTCTACTTACGAATGTAATTCGTTCCGTGACCAGATTCTTAAGTAGAAAAGTTTGTAAGAAGAAGCAATTTTACTCATAGTAATCTATGTAAAAGCAAATAATGCGTGTGATTGGGGAAATCACAAGGAGGGTGGAGGCCCTGTTTCTTCCCAGGAGATTCCTAGAGAGGCCCCACAGAGGCTTCTCCCTGCCTTTTCTGGCCCTGTTTCTTTCCAGTTCTTAGAGAATCCCCATGGAGGCTTCTCCCCGCCTTTTCCTGCCTGTTTCCTCCCAGGAGATTCCTAGAGAGGCCCCATGGAGGCTTCTCCCCGCCTTTTCCTGCCCTGTTTCCTCCTAGGAGATTCCAAGAGACACCCCACGGAGGCTTTCCCCCGCCTTTTCCTGCCCTGTTTTCTCCCAGAAGATTCCTACAGAGGCCCCATGGAGGCTTCTCTCTGCCTTTTCCGGACACAGTTTTGGAAGCTTGGGTTTGTAAGTGAAAAATGGTTCTTGAGAAGAGGCAGAAAAATCTTGAACACCTGGTTCTTATGTAGGAAAGTTCGTGAGTAGAGGTGTTCTTAGGTAGAGGTACCACTGCACTTACTCTGGTTTCTCCAAAGTGCAAAACATTATCTTATTATCCTGCTAGGAAATTTTAAACAAAGTTCATGCAACAGATGTTTTTGCTTGGGGGGTGGGTGGGTTCTGGGAAAGTGCAACAAGAGAGACAAAACATACACATGCATGTCTGCATATTTCACATGCGTGCATGTGCGCGCATAAATATCCCCTATTCTCATTGGAACCATATGGGCCCGCTCTGGCTATCCAAGGCATAATTTAAAAATGACTTTTGCTGATCTTCAAAAGTTGTAGATGCTTCATCCGTCACTGGAAGTGTTTTTTAAAAAAAATAAATGACTGGACAGTCACTTATCCGAAATGGTATATATAGGGTTTCCTGCTCGAGCAGGAGGGTTGGACTAGATGACCTCTGGGATCCTTTGCAACTCTTATTATTAGAAACATAGAAGATTAATGGCAGAAAAAGACCTCGTGGTCCATCTAGTCTGCCCTTATACTATTTCCTGTATTTTATCTTACAACAATGGATCTATGTTTATCCCAGACATGTTTAAATTCAGTTCCTGTCGATTTACCAACCATATCTGCTGGAAGTTTGTTCCAAGCATCTGCTACTCTCAGTAAAATAATATTTTCTCACGTTGCTTCTGATCTTTCCCCCAACTAACCTCAGATTGTGTCCCCTTGTTCTTGTGTTCACTTTCCTATTAAAAACGCTTCCCTCCTGAACCTTATTTAACCCTTTATTGTATTTAAATGTTTCGATCATGTCCCCCCTTTTCCTTCTGTTTTCCAGACTATACAGACTGAGTTCATGAAGTCTTTCCTGATACGTTTTATGCTTAAGACCTTCCACCATTCTTGTAGCCCGTCTATGGACCTGTTCAATCAATATCTTTTTGTAGGTGAGGTCTCCAGAACTGAACACAGTATTATTCCAAATATGGTCTCACCAGCGCTCTATATAGTGGGATCACAATCTCCCTCTTCTTGCTTGTTATACCTCTAGCTATGCAGCCAAGCATTCTACTCACTTTCCCTACCACCTGACTTCTCTGTTCTCCCATTTTGAGACTGTCAGAAATCACTGCCCCAAATCCTTCTCTTCTGAAGTTTTTGCTAACACAGAACTGCCAATGCAATACTCCTATTATTCCATGATTCTTTATGGGTCTCCTGCTTGAGCATGGGGTTGGACTAGATGACCTCAAGGTCCTTTCCAATGTCTTCAGGAGACCCATTGCCATGGGGGTACACATGCATCCTTTCCATGTTGCCCCCTCCCCCGTCTCTCATTCTTAACCAGCGAAGGATTTTGCTCTGGCTGCACAGAAAAAAAACTGACACTTTTTGTGGGTCCAAAGGGAGGAGGGTGCATTCTTTTGGGGTGACACATGACCCGCCAGATGTGCTCCGATGCTTTCTCCTCTGTGTGTGCATGACACTGAAGAACCAGGCAGACTTTCAGTCAAATTTGCAACTCTGGAATGAGGAGGATCTGCAGAAGCTTCCCAAGGAGAATTCCCAGGTCAAACCAGGTTTGACCTCTGGGAGGCCCCGTGAGATCATCTTGAAGGCCTTCTTGAGATTGACATCTCCTGGGTAGCATCCGTCACAGAGGAAGAACAGACTGGACCAGAGTTTTTCATGTTTGGGCACTTTAAGAGGAGCGGACTTCAACTCCCAGAATTCTCCTTGCAGGAGGGTCAGTTCTGTTGAAGTCCGCTTGTGCTGACTGAGGAATTCTGGGCATTGAAGTCCACTTGTCCTGACTGGGGAATGCTGGGACTTGAAATCCACTCATGCTGAACTGAGGAATTCTGGGAATTGAAATCCACTAATGCTGACTGGGGAATTCTGGGAATTGAAATCCACTCGTGCTGAGGAATTCTGGGAATTGAAGTCCACTTGCGCTGACTGAGGAATTCTAAGTACTGAAATCCACATATCCTGTTTCACCTCCCTCTATGTCTTCCTTCCTCCCTTTTCTTATTCTACTCCTTTTAATCGTCAAACCCATAAATCACTTATTCATTCCCCCCACCCCCCACCCTCCAATTATCAGCCGAAGATCCATAAGTCATTTCCAATCCTTGACAAAACGACTTATGCTTAGTCCTCAACTTAAGACTACATTTGGGGCTAAGCAAGGTGGCTCTTAAGCGAGCTGTGCCTGATTTCACAACCTTGTTTGCCACGGTTGTTAAGTGAATCCCTGCAGTTGTTAAACGAATCAAGCAGCCATTAAGCAAGTCTGGCTTCCCCATTGACATTCCTTGTCAGAAGGTCGGAAAAGTGGATCATGTGATCTCCTGAGATAATAATAATAATAATAAATGCTTCCACCGTCATAAATACGAATCAGTCACTAACTATCCGAATTTCTGTTTATGAGCTGAAGTGGCGCAGCAGGTAGAGTGTTGTACTGCAGGTCACTGAAGGTGGCTGTACATCTGCAGGTCAGCGGTTCAAATCTCCTCACAGACTCAAGGTTGACTCAGCCTTCCCTCCTTCCAAGGTGGGTCAAACGAGGACCCGGACTGTGGGGGCAATAGCCTACCTCTTTTAAAAACGTGCTATTGCTAACATGTTGTAAGCCACCCTGAATCTAAGGAGAAGGGCAGCATTAAAAAATTGAAAAAATAAGATAAGTTAAGTTAAGTTAAGTTAAGTTAAGATAAGATAAAATAAAATAAAATGTAAGTAAGTAAGTAAGTAAGTAAGTGACCAGGGGGATAACGGCAACAGCCGTAAGCACACGGAAAGGTCATGTGCCTTTTTTTCGGTGCTTTTGTAACTTCAAACGGTCCCTAAACGAATAGTTGTAAGTCGAGGACTGCCTCAAGCTACAAGGACATTGCAACGGTCGTAAGTGCAAGGATGTTGCACTTAACAGTCATTAACTGTGAGGCCCGTTTCCCCCCCCAGGTGCGGTTGCAACTTTGGACCGTCACTAAACGGAACGGTCGTAAAGCGAGGACTGCTGAATATATCCAGCACTGCCCTCGGGACCTGCCCAGGAATCCTCCCCCCATTGCCTACCCACTTTGCAGGAAACTCGCCCCCCTCCAAAGTCTCCCCAGCGGCTCCTCCTTGCCAAGAACATGGGCGCATTCTCGACGTGCCCGCGTTGCTCTCGCTGTTCCCTGGCGCTTCCTGCCGTCTTTGGAGAGGGAGGGAGAAGAAAACAGTTTCAGCAACCAGGGAAAGCATTTATTTGTTCTGGCGGAGATACAGACCAGGTTGTGAAGGCCTGGAGTGATTCGAATTCCGTCAACTTTCCGCGGGGAGTCAGGTTTCGGAGTTATGTCACTGGGGGACGCGGTGCCGTGCCACATTCCTCATGCTTCAAGTCTCCACCACTTGCCGTATTTTTCTGAGTGTAAAACACACCTTTTTCCTCCCTAAAAGAGTCTAAAGGTTTGGATGCGTCTTATAGTGTGAATGTAGCTTTTTCGAAGCTTTTTCCCCCAGCCCTACTGAGATGCCTACACAGGTAGTCCTCGACTTATGACTGTCTGTTTAGCAACCATGTGGAGTGAAAAAAAGTCTTTGGAGAGGGGCGGCATACAAATCTAAGTAATAAATAAATAAATAAATAAATAAACTTATGACCTGTAGTTGCACTTACGACCAAGGCAGAATGCTCACAGTCGGGTGCTCTGCCATCTCATGGATTTGCGACTGTTGTAGCCTTCCTGAGGTCACATGCCGTGAAAGGCTGAAAGGTTTTTTACTACCACACTGTGGGCGTGGCTTATTTTGTGGGTGTGGCTTGCTGGCCATGTGACCAGGCGCGAGTGGCTTAATGATCATAGAAACATAGAAACATAGAAGACTGACGGCAGAAAAAGACCTCATGGTCCATCTAGTCTGCCCTTATACTATTTTCTGTATTTTATCTTAGGATGGATATATGTTTATCCCAGGCATGTTTACATTCAGTTACTGTGAATTTACCAACCACGTCTGCTGGAAGTTTGTACCAAGGATCTACTGCTATTTCAGCAAAATAATATTTTCTCATGTTGCTTTTGATCTTTCCCCCAACTAACCTCAGATTGCGTCCCCTTGTTCTTGCGTTCACTTTCCTATTAAAAACACTTCCCTCCTGGACCTTATTTAGCCCTTTGACATATCTAAATGTTTCGATCATGCCCCCCCCCTTTCCCTTCTGTCCTCCAGACTCTACAGATTGAGTTCATCAAGTCTTTCCTGATACGTTTTATGCTTAAGACCTTCCACCATTCTTGTAGCCCATCTTTGGACCCGTTCAATTTTGTCAATATCTTTTTGTAGGTGAGGTCTCCAGAACTGAACACAGTCTTCCAAACGGGGTCTCACCAGCGCTCTATATAGCGGGATCATAATCTCCCTCTTCCTGCTTGTTATACCTCTAGCTATGCAGCCAAGCATCCTTCTTGTTTTTCCTACTGCCCGACCACGGAGGGTGGCTTAAAGGTCATGTGACTGGTCATGTAATTCCTCGGAGAGGGGCGGCATACAAATCTAATAAATTATTATTATTATTATTATTATTATTATTATTATTAAAGGTGGCCAACTTGACGTCACTCATATCCAGGGTTTGGGTTCGGATTAGGGTGCCTGGTCTCTCCTTGCTTCAAAGAGATACAATCTCCCTCTCTATATACTATTACTGAACATCCAAATATACTATTTAATTCTATGTATTTATGCCATATGTGTACATACATATTGCACACAGGCACACAAAAATATACATTATCTACTATATAAACTGTATGTGTAAGTACACACACACACACACACACACACACACAGCTCTTCTAAAATTATACACATTCAACCTCATTTACTGCGAAAGGAAAAACACACCCAGAGCCCAGAAGGGAAAAAAAAATAAAATAAAAATAAAAACTTTTCTACCGGTTCTGAGTACCTGACTGTACCTGTCGGAGCCCATCACAGGATCACAACCGGCGAGCTGTCCAGCCAGTTCATGATCAAGCAAAGTCAATTGGGGGCTGAACAGCCGGATTCGTTTAACAACGTCATTCGCTTAACAACTGCAGGGATTCACTTAGCCCTCGTGGCAAAAAAAAAAAAGAGATGGTAAAAATTGGATGAGGCTCACTTCACACCTGCCTCCACTAGCAACACAAATTCTGCTCCCAAGTGTGGTTGTATTTATGAAAAAGTGTTTGCAGTTTAGCGTTTTCCAGTTTGCAATTTTTACTTTAAGTAATAGAAAGATAGTCAGGAAAAAAAAGGCTTTAGTGGTACACGGAGTTTGCGTCTTTAATTTGTTTTATTTTTTCTTTTGAATTCATTTATCTATTATTATTATTATTATTATTATTATTATTATTATTATTATTATTATTATTTTAAGAATTCTTATAATATAATTACTTATTTAAGTACACTAAACAATGATAACAATAACAATTAACATATAGCATAATATATAATATTTGTACTTAAATTCCCTTGAGGGGGTAAGTTATAAATCATCATATAGTTTTAAATTATCTTCTGGTGAAGTATCTCATAACCTCAGTATCTACCATTTTCTCCTTTAGGTTGTCCCTATTCCTTTAATCATTTTTTTTTCTTAAGCGCCTTCTTTCATTCATGTTTAACTTATTTAAATTCATATAAATCTTTCCTAAAAAAAAAAAAAATTGTATATAGATCTTTTATAATTTTTCATATGAAATAAAAAGGATATAAAGTATTGTTATTATTGTATTTCAATTTAAGTTTTTGTTTCTTCTCTTAAACCAATTACAGAAGTATTTCCAAGTTTTATAATGGTCGGATTCTTCTTTGTTTTTTAATTTGAGTGTTAATGTGTCTGATTCTGCACAATCTAGAATTTTTTTTATTATCAAATCGTCATCTGGAGGTTTGGGTTGTTTCCATTGTTGGGCAATTGCCATCCTAATTGCAGTCAATATGTGTATTAATAAATAATATTTATTTTTATCTATTTATCTAATATTTATTATTATTATTATTATTATTATTATTATTATTATTATTGTTATTGTTGTTATTGTTGTTGTTCTTCTTATTATCATCATCATAATCGTTGTTGTTGTTATTATTATTGACTATTATATTTTTATTATTTTAATTTCATTTTTTTAAACCTTAAATTCCTTTCACAGAAATCACAGGTGACCGTTTTTTACGTTTTATTTATTTTAATTTTATTTTTATTTCAGCGGTTATTTTATTAACATTTTAAATTTGTACATCAGCATAATGGTTCGTTTTACATTTTACGTTCCTTTCTTTCAGAGTTTTTTTTTTTAAATTCTCTCGGATAATGGAAAGGTGTTTTGTCCCAGTGATTGTCAAAAATTCACCCACGGTAGGCTTTTTGCTAGAAATAGCTGAATACGAGGCACCCCCTGCAACCCCAAACTAGATCTTTTTCCCCCCCAAAGACTTTCAAGCATTTAATTTCCCAGGTGTAAAACTCTTGGATCAAAGCCACTTTTGTGGTGTCACAGCCAGGCAAAGATTTATATATCGGCTGCCTGCTAGACTCTGCTGGGGAGAAGTGCTGTAATTATCCATGTTCTCATTGCTCTACCTGATCAGAAACCACGATAAATTGACGGAGGAGAGCTACTCGAATAAACAAAATGTACTTGATTCTCAACTTACGACCACAATCGGGAGTGGAATTTCTGTTGCTAAGCGAGATGACGTTTCACTGGAATCGATTGTACAATCGTTCTGTGAAGAATTGCGTTCGTCAATATTAGAAACATAGAAACATAGAAGATTGACGGCAGAAAAAGACCTCATGGTCCATCTAGTCTGCCCTTATACTATTTCCTGTGTTTTATCTTAGGATGGATATATGTTTATCCCAGGCATGTTTAAATTCAGTTACTGTGGATTTACCAACCACGTCTGCTGGAAGTTTGTTCCAAGGATCTACTACTCTTTCAGTGAAATAATATTTCCTCACGTTGCTTTTGATCTTTCCCCCAACTAACTTCAGATTGTGTCCCCTTGTTCTTGTGTTCACTTTCCTATTAAAAACACTTCCCTCCTGGACCTTATTTAACCCTTTAACATATTCAAATGTTTCGATCGTGTCCCCCCTTTTCCTTCTGTCCTCCAGACTCTACAGATTGAGTCCATGAAGTCTTTCCTGATACATTTTATGCTTAAGACCTTCCACCATTCTTCCACCATTCAGCCCGTCTATGGACCCGTTCAATTTTGTCAATATCTTTTTGTAGGTGAGGTCTCCAGAACTGAACACAGTATTCCAAATGTGGTCTCACCAGCGCTCTATATAGCGGGATCACAATCTCCCTCTTCCTGCTTGTTATACCTCTAGCTATGCAGCCAAGCATCCTACTTGCTTTTCCTACTGCCCCACCACGCTGCTCACCCATTTTGAGACTGTCGGAAATCACTATTCTGAATATTGGCTGAGGGATTCCAGGAGTGAAAATTCTCCCTTCTAAAAGTTACCAAGATTAAAAAAGGATTGTGCTAGACACAGTGGTTCTCAACCTCTGTAATGCCGCCACCCCTTAATACATCTTCTCAGATTGTGGTGACCCCCAACCATAAGTCTAGCGCCAATTCTCCCAATGGAGCTTAAAGCTGATTGGCAGGAAGGTCAGAGGGACACCCCCACAGTAAACACCTAATTGGTCAGGTTGTAATAATATGTTCCAAGGCACCAGAATAGAAGCTTTAGTTCCTACCACCAGCAAAGTTATGCATATCAGGCCAAAGAACCCCAATTATACCTACCAACTGATGGGGGCCAAATTTGCTGAGACAACCCAAGAAAGGGATCTTCGGGTTTTGGTGGACAACTCAATGAAGATGTCAACCCAGTGCGCAGCAGCAGTAAAAAAAAAATCAAATTCCATGCTTGGTAGGATTAGGAAGGGAATTGAAAACAAGTCGGCAAGTGATGTATTGCCTCTGTACAAATCAATGGTGAGACCTCACTTGGAGTCCTGTGTACAGTTCTGGTCACCACACCTCAAGAAGGATATAAGTAATAGGACTGGGAAAGGTGCAAAAAAGGGCAACAAGAAATGGAGCCCCTCCCTTATGAAACCAGGTTGCAACGCCTTGGTCTCTTCAGCCTTGAAAGACGGCGTTTAAGGGGAGACTTGATCGAAGGGTATAAAATCATCATGGGATAGAAAAGGTGGATAGAGAAAAATTATTTTCTCTATCACACAATACTAGGACGAGGGGGCCCTCCCTAAAGCTCACAGGTAAGAAAGTGAGGACAAATAAAGGGAAATATCTCTTCACCCAGAGGGTCTTTGGTTGATGGAATTCCCTTCCAGAAGAGGTCGTGACAGCTGTCAGACTTGATAGCTTCAAGGCAGGATTAGACAGATTCATGGATGCCAAGTGTATCATAGGTGGTTATTGAAATGGATGTCTATGTGCCGCCTCTATGTTGGCTGAGGCAGGCAGGGTTCCCTTGGGTCCCATTTGTTGGGGGTCAGGGGAAAGGGAAGGTCCTGCCTTCTCTTTCTGCTCAAGACCCCCATGGACAATTGGGGGGCCACTGTGGGATACAGAATGCTGGATTCGATGGGCCTTGGCCTGATCCACCATGGCTCCTCTTATGTTCTTAGGTGACCCCTGTGAAATGGTCATTTGACCCCCAAAAGGGTCCCGGCCCCCAGGTTGAGAACTACTGTGCTAGAAAGACTATACAAAGTTGGTCAGTATTCTGGGATTTATGGGTCTTTGAGATTTTGTGGAGGCAGGCTGTTTTAGCAAATCAAACTAATAATCAAAATAAATTAAAATAATAAAGAAAACAATCAATGATAAATTGAAACAAAATAAATAACACTATGAAATAAAATAATAATAAAAAAACGATGAAATGAAATGAGACATGAAACAAACTGTAAAATAAAATAATGAAATAAGATAATAAAATAACAATAAAATGAAATGAAATTAAGAAAAGGAAAGAAAATCAGAAAACAAAAAGGAAATAAAATACATTTATACAATTAAGGTAAATAGAAATCAAAGAATGGAAAATAATAAAATAAAGAAAAAGAAAAAAAGCAGAATAAAATAAATAGCAATGCAAAGTCGGGCCAGGCAGTAAAATAAAATAATAGTAGTGCAGTGCAATGCATTGAAATAAAATAAAAATCCGATGCAAACTGGTCAGGATGGCTAAATTATACTGGTGTAATTTTTTTTTTAGACCTGATTTTGCTGATCTGCTGGGTTTTTTTTAATCTCTCCTTATCGCTTCTCGCTTTGCAAAATGCTGATTCACCCTCCGGGTAAAAAGACACCTTGCTCCTTGGCATTTTGAACCCTCGGTTATCTCTCTCTTTTTCTCTCCTAACCTGGTGCCACCTGGAACTTGAACCTGCCACTTTGATACGGACAGGTGTTTTAAAAACCCAGCCAGATGAATTCGTTATTTTTCCAATCGATGTAAGAAATTCAACCTTCCCCATTTATAGAACCTCCCTCACCTACACTTGAAAACAGTGTTTCCCAATCCAGGCCACTTGAAGAGATCTGGACTTCAACTCCCAGAATTCCCCAGCCAGCGAATGCTGGCTGGGGAATTCTGGGAGTTGAAGTCCAAATATCTTCAAGTGGCCAAGGTTGGGAAACACTGCTCTAAAAGACTCCATTTCCATAAGGCTGGGCTCGGGGTCCCAAAGGAGAAGGAAGCAGGAACTGCTGGGGCCTTAGAGCACATCTAGACCAGGAGTCTCCAACCTTGGGAATTGTGGACTACAACTCCCAGAATTCCCCAGCCAGGAAACTCCACAAGTTTTAAAGTTGCCAATGTTGCTGGCTGAAGAATTCTGGGAGTTGAAGTCCACAAGTGTTAAAGATGACAATTTTGGAGATCTTGGATCTAAACCAGCCTGCTGCAGAGTCGACACATGTTTCAAGTAGTTCTCGACTTCCAAACATTCATTTAGTGACCATTTGAAGTTACAGGGCCACTTAGGGCTGTTTTTCACACAACCAACTCAGATGCTTGGCAACTGACTCAAGGAAAGTCCATGGGGGAAGCCCAGATTCACTTAAGAACATCTATCTATCTATCTATCTATCTATCTATCTATCTATCTATCTATCTATCTATCTATCTATCTATCTATCTATCTATCTATCTATCTATCATCTATCTATCATCTATCTATCTATCTATCTATCTATCTATCTATCTATCTATCTATCTATCTATCTATCTATCTATCTATCTATCTATCTATCTATCTATCTATCTATCTATCTGGCATGGAATTGGGCCAGAATATCTCCGGGACCGCCTTCTGCTGCACGAATCCCAGCGACCGGTTAGGTCCCATAGAGTTGCCCTTCTCCGGGTCCCGTCGACTAAACAATGTCATCTGGCGGGACCCAGGGGAAGAGCCTTCTCTGTGGCGGCCCTGACCCTCTGGAACCAGCTCCCCCCGGAGATTAGGATTGCCCCAACCCTCCTTGCCTTTTGGAAACATCTCCCCCTTGCCCATGTAGTTTTTGTATATGATTCGACTGTGTGCTTTTTTTATATATATTGGGGTTTCTTTTGCATTTTTTAACTTAAAACTGTAATTTAGATTGCTAAATATTAGATTTGTTACTATGTATTGTTTACCATTGTTGTGAGCCACCCCGAGTCTGCGGAGAGGGGCGGCATATAAATCCAATAAATCTAATCTAATCTAATCTATCTATTTTATCTATCTATCTTTCCATCCATCCAATCACCCATCCATCTAGTTTTTCCTCTCTCTTTCTTTCTCTCTCTCTCTCATTCAGTCACTCACACATACACCCCTCTCTTTCTATCATGTGTATATGATTTCTCTTTCATGTCTGTCAATTTGCCTATTTGTCTGTCTGTCTATCCATGAATGTCCCGGGAAGTAGTTGATTTGTGGGTTTTGAACGAAAACTCCAACTTTTCCACACCAAAACAGGACCAGGAAGGATGAGAAAGAAATAAGAGAGGGAGGGAGAAAGAGGGGAAAAAAATAGCACAAGCAAAAGAGACACAAACAAAGTTAATTGCGCAAAAGAGACCAAATAATGACTGGAAACGAGGCTGGGCGCATCACTGAGAGTCACATGATGGGAATAATTATGCTCATTCATGCGCCACATCATGCAATCCAGGGCATCGGATGCAGACAGAGGGGCCGGCAACAGATCGAGGCGCCTCTCCAGGTCTCAGGGGCAGAGAGGGGGAAAGAGGAGTCATCTATCTTCTAAGATGCAAAAGCTAAACACGTGTTACAGTTAGTCCTCAACTTATGACCACAATGGAGCCAAAAGGACACTAAGCAAACTGTTATAAGCCAAGGAAAGAAATTATAAATTGACAATGGCAACAGCATATAAAGAGATTATTTATGAAATGTTTTGTAGGTGGCACCTGTCACCAGAAAGAATAAACTAAAATCTATGATATGTTGGAAAAGCCACCAAGTATCATATGTGATGGACATGTGCTGAAGTCAAAATTGTATTGGAGATTTAATTCATATGTGGATAGGGAAGATCCTAAAACAATGTATAGAGTTGAAAGCAGAGACCTTAAGGTTTGGGTATTTTACCAGAGAAATATAATAAAGAATATATATATGTATATTTAATTATTCACAGCAGCCAGAACTGTATTTGCACAAAAATGGAAAGCAACAAAATGTAGTCCTTGACTTACAACCACTCGTTTAATGGCAATTCTGCTCAATTGTGGCCAAAGTTAATTGTGATTACAATATCTTTCTCTCTCTCTCTCTTTGCCCTAAGTCAGTTTTTAAATAGTCACTAAACGAACTGTTGTAAGTTGAGGAGTCACTGCATTTTAAAAAAACCATTTTTTAGAATCCAACCTCACAGTCCTGGGAAACCAGTTTTGGGGAAAATCTGGACCCCTGCATACTTGGAGCGCATTGTGCGGGCCTCAGCTACTGAAGTGTGTGAACTAACAACACTGGAGTTTGGTGCCGGCTCATTTGTTTTGTCAACACAACCAGCCGGCATGTGATGTGATGTCAGGGTGGCAAGAAGGATATTGAGCTGTGGCAGCAAATCTGAGCTTAACACTCACCAGCCTCTATAGGGGGCTTTGGACCCCTGTTCATCAGCCTCTCCTTCCACAGCCTGCCTTCCTTCCCTTTCTTTCTTTTCTTCCTTCCTTCCCTTTCTTTCTTTTCTTCCTTCCTTCCCTTTCTTTCTTTTCTTCCTCCTTACTCTCCTTCCTTCATTCTCTCTCTTTCTTTCTTTCTTTTTCCTCCTGCCCTTGCTCCTCTCTTCCCCTTTCTTTCTTTCTTTCTTTCTTTTCCTTCCTTCCTTCTTTCACTTTCTTTCTGTTCTCCCTCCCTACTCTCCTTCCTTCGTTCTCTCTTTTTCTTTCTTTTTCCTCCTCCCCTTGCTCCTCCCTTCCCCTTTCTTTCTTTCTTTCTTTCTTTCTTTCTTTCTTTCTTCCTTTCTCTCTTTCTTTTCTTTTCCTTCCTTCCTTCTTTCACTTTCTTTCTGTTCTACCTCCCTACTCTCCTTCCTTTGTTCTCTCTTTTTCTTTCTTTCTTTATCCTTCTGCCCTTGCTCCTCCCTTCCTCTTTCTTTCTTCCTTTCTCTCCCTTTCTTTTCCTTTCCTTCCTTCTTTCACTTTCGTACTTTTCTCCCTCCCTACTCTCCTTCCTTTGTTCTCTCTTTTTCTTTCTTTTTCCTCCCTCCCTCGCTCTTCCTTCCCGTCTTTCTTGCTTCTTTCTTTCTCTCTCTCTCTCTTTTCTTTTCCTTCCTTCCTTCTGCCTTCTCCTCCCTCCCTCTCTTTCCTTCCCTCCCTCCCTTCCTCGAAAGGCGGGTGTGTCCTTCTCTCCCTCTCCTTTTTTCCTTTCTTTTTCTTCCCTCCCCCTCACTCTCTTTCTGTAATTCCTCTTTATTATTTTTATAAATAACTCAAACCAGTAAACATACCTAATACTCCGCCCCGCCCCCAGCTATTTTAGCTATAGCAACAATCCCAGTGCGGTAGGCCAGGCTGAGACAAAATGATTGTTCCAAAGTCACCCACCCAACTTCCGTGCCTAAAGCAGGACTAGAACTCAGCACCTTCGGGCGACTACAATGGGCAAGGCTTCACCTGAAAGGCTGTGCCTGCTTCGACTGTCTTTGCAACACCCCTGCGAGGCGGGATGGCTTTATTATCTTTTTTATTGCCCCAAATATCAGCTGTGGATGATTTTTCAAGAGGGGTGATTTGAAGACAGCAAAAGCCCAGACAGGACCACACATCACAACGCAGAAACAAACAAACACACACACACACACAGCAGCAGCCCCTCTGGTTAGCCGCAACGAGTGGATATTTACAGTAGGGAAATCTTTGTTAATCCCTAAACAAGGAAGGAAGAAAAAAAATCTTATGTTCTGTAAATACAAGGTGGCTGCAACTATTGTGCACAAGAGTAACAATATCTGAGGTTGTGCAATTGCACAGAAATTAGATTTGCACGCTTTTTCCCTTGCGCCGATGCTAAACTACGTTCCAACCACGGCTAGTTACTGGATCAAAATTTGGATGAGCAGGAGAATAAGAGAACAGGAAGGTGGTCAGAAAAGTCAAAATGGTGGCGGCAATCGTATCATCCAATGTTTACAGTGGCCACTTTGACTTTTTTGACCTGATGCTCCTCGCAATCAGTTCTTGGCTCTGCAATAAAGATAGCCATTTATTCTGCAAATTTTCTGCAGATCAGAGATCGGGGAATCCAATAATGCAACAGGCTCAGTTTCTATCTGTGGAAATTTCCCCCACGAAAATATAAAGCTTCCTAGTCTTGGAAAGAAATTAAAGATGGTTTTCCCCTCTCTCTTTTTTAATTCGACTTCTTATTCCACTCAATTTCTACTTTACCATTATCATATTTTTATTTATATTTTTATTTATATTTTTATATTTTATTCATCAGTCTGTCTGTCCGTCTGTCTGTCCGTCCGTCCGTCCCTCCGTCCCTCCCTCCATCCATCCTCCCATCGATCCATCTATCTTCCAGTCTTCATCTGCCTCTCTCATTTGTCTATCTGTCTGTCTGGTATCACATCTGTCTGTCTATCTGTCTGTCTATCTGTCTGTCTGTCTGTCTGTCTGTCTGTCTCTATCTACTTTCCTACCTACCTACCTACCTACCTACCTATTTATCAATCTTTTTATCTGTCTGATCTCTCTCTCTTCTCTCTCTCTCTCTCGTATCTCATCTATCTATCTTTCTGGTATTTCATCTTTCTAGCTATCATCTGTCTGTCTGTCTGTCTGTCTGTCTGTCTGTCTGTCTGTCTGTCTGTCTGTCTGTCTGTCTGTCTATCTATCTATCTATCTATCTATCTATCTATCTATCTATCTATCTATCTCTTTCTCTGTCTATCCATCTACCTATCTGGTATCTCTATCTACTTACCTACCTACCTATTTATCAATCTTTTTATCTGTCTGACTATCTCTCTCTCTCTCTCTTGTATCTCGTCTATCTAGCTATCATCTACCTACCTACCTACCTACCTACCTACCTATCTATCTATCTATCTATCTATCTATCTATCTATCTATCTATCTATCTATCTATCTATCTATCTATCTATCTATTTATCCTATCTATCCATCCTGTCTGTCTGTCTACCTACCTACCTACCTACCTACCTATCTACCTATCTACCTACCTATCTATCTATCTATCTATCCTATCTATCCATCCTGTCTACCTACCTACCTACCTACCTACCTATCTATCTATTTATCCTATCTATCCATCCTGTCTACCTACCTACCTACCTACCTACCTACCTACCTATCTATTTATCCTATCTATCCATCCTGTCTGTCTACCTACCTACCTACCTACCTACCTACCTAACAATCTATCATATCTCTCCCCCCCCCCATGACTACCTGCCTGCCAGTCTCTCTGTCTATCTATTGTTCTGTTTTTGAAATGTTTCTACTGTATTTTATGCAATTCTTTCCTTTCCGGTTTTTTAAAAAGTTCTATACATTTGGGCTTCATTTGTATAGGGCTTTTTCCCTTCAACTTTGAAAAGTTCTTTTGATTTGAGAAGATCAGACATTTCCAAGAAGCTTCTCTCTGCATTTGAAATGAAGGGGGTGGGATGGAGAGGAGCAGCAATCAGGGGTTTTATACCTTCAGTGTATTTTATTCCATTTTTTTTCTCCTGTTCTTCTGAACGTTTTCAATTTTATGTGATTGTGAGACAGTCTTGATTATATTTTTTTCTGAGTTCAAATGGATCCTTTATCACCAGCGTTACAGATCACGTGAAGGTCCTCAACTTATGACCACCCAAATTTCCATTGCTAAGGAAGACATCATTAAGTATGCTTTGTCCCCTTTTATGACCTTCTCACCACAGTGGTTAAGTGAACCCCTACAGTTGTTAAGTGAGTCACACAGTCGTTAAGTGAATCTGGCTTCCCCCCATTGACTTTCCTCACAAAAGGGAATCACAGGACCCACAGCAACCGTCAAAAATATGAGTCAGTTGCCATACGTCTGAATTTGGATCACATGATCCCAACGGTTGTAAGTATGAAAAATGGTCGTAAGTCCCTTTTTTTCAGTGCCATTGTAACTTTGAGGGTCACTAAATGAACGGTTGTAAGTTGAGGACTACCTGGAGGATTTCAAGAAGGGACACACCTCTCCGTTCATCTTCCTGTGAGATGAGTAACTATTCAGGCAGTCCTCGACTTATGACCATTTGCTTAACAATGGTTTAAAAGTTTACAACGGCCTTGGAAAATGTAACTAATGGCCCATTGTTGGCATAATGATGCTACACAATCATCACACAGTCAGACAGCCACAATTTGGACACTTGGCAACCACTCACGCCTACAATATGATTGTAGTGTCTCTCAGTCAGAATAGGTGAGCTTCTGACCAGCAAAAAATCAGTGGGAGAATCACTGGATTTGCTTCAAGAACATGTGATTCGCTTAACAACCATGTGATTCACTTAACAGCCATTTGATTTGCTTAACAGCCATGTGATTTGCTTAACAACCATTTGGTTCGCTTAACAATTATGTGATTCGCTTAGCAGCCATTTGATTCGCTTAACAGCCACATGATTCACTTAACAACCATGTGATTCGCTTAACAACCATTTGATTCATTTAACAGCCATGTGATTCGCTTAACAACCATGTGATTCACTTAACAACCATTTGGTTTGCTTAACAATTATGTGATTCGCTTAGCAGCCATTTGATTCACTAACAACCATGTGATTCGCTTAACAACCACATGATTCACTTAACAGCCATTTGATTCACTTAACAACCATGTGATTCACTTAATAGCCATTTGATTCGCTTAACAACCATGTGATTCACTTAACAGCCACATGATTCACTTAACAACCATGTGATCCACTTAACAGGCATTTGGTTTGCTTAACAACCATGTGATTCGCTTAACAACCACATGATTCACTTAACAGCCATTTGATTCGCTTAACAACCATGTGATTCACTTAACAGCCATGTGATTCGCTTAACAACCATGTGATTCACTTAACAACCATTTGGTTTGCTTAACAATTATGTAATTCGCTTAGCAGCCATTTGATTCACTAACAACCATGTGATTCGCTTAACAACCACATGATTCACTTAACAGCCATTTGATTCACTTAACAACCATGTGATTCACTTAACAACCATGTGATTCACTTAATAGCCATTTGATTCGCTTAACAACCACGTGATTCACTTAACAACCATTTGGTTCGCTTAACAATTATGTGATTCGCTTAGCAGCCATTTGATTTGCTTAACAGCCACATGATTCACTTAACAACCATGTGATCCACTTAACAGGCATTTGGTTTGCTTAACAACCATGTGATTCGCTTAACAGCCATTTGATTCGCTTAACAACCATGTGATTCTTTTAACAACCTTGTGATTTGCTCAACAACCACATGATTTGCTTAGCAGCAAATGTGATTTGCTTAACGACCATGTAATCCACCTAACGTTCACCAGGATTCACATAACCGCTGGTTTTTTGTTTCTAAAAATAACCATGTCATGTCACTGAAGTCTTGCTTTATAATCTCACCTTAACCCAATGATGGTCGTAAGTCGAGGACCACCTGTATAAAGCTGCTAAGTAAAGAAACCCCTCTCTTTCATTTCTACAACAACCTCCCCACCCACCCACGCCCCCAATTTTTTTTGGCCACCTTTAGTGTAACAAAGTGTGCATTTCCCAGCGTGGCAGCTATCCAACCGGTGCAGCCAGGGACCACGGTACAGAAATTTCCACAAGGGCCACACAATCAACGCAGTGCAAAAGCCGTTTTTCTCACGTGCCGGTACGGAGTTAAACACCTCCAGCTTTTTCTCTACATTTCTGGTTGCTTCTTTCCCCCCTCTGCCAAAATTGCAGAAAAGAGGCGGAGGTTTTGCAAAAACAATCGTAATAAATACAGCTGCTAGAACTGACTTTTAGCCAGGATATTTATTGTTGGTTTTAAAAAAAAGAAAAAAGAATAGGAGCAAAGTCTGATCAACAACTCCGATACAAACGGGATGATCCGGAATTTGCAGCAGAAAAATCCCTCTGGTTATTTAATTGACTCCCTCTTATTTGCTAGACTGGCTCAGGTGCAACATTATTTATTTGCTAGACTGGTTCGGATGCACAAAAGTCCAATTAATAAATAAAATAAATTTGCACCACCGCCTCTGGTTCGGATGTTTGGAGGCTGCGTTCACACAACCACCTTAAACCAGGGGTAGGTAGCAGGCAGGACGAGGTTGGAATGCAGTTCCACGGGCAGAAATGAAGATGTGTGTGCAGCTCCAGCTGATTGGCAGCTGTCACTTCCTGGATTACTGGTCTGGCCTCGACTCTCCTTTTTTTCTATGCTGCTGCTACTGTGTCTGCGCTCCTTGCTTTTTTCCTCTTTCCTCCTTCCTGGCCTCGGACAAGCTTCCCTCTCTCCTGCCCGGCTCCCCTCCAGCCTCACACGGCCACCTCCCCACCTGAGGGGCAAGCAGAAGGCGTGGGTAGAAGTGGCGCTGGTAGCATTGATGCGTCTGGCAGCACCCAATCGCCTAGCTACCCAGCCTGAGGCAGGGGGGCAACCCAGGAAGTAGAGCACGGGAAACGCAAAGCAAATTGTCACTCCAGCGAGCGACATTGGTTAGGTTGTAAGTCGAGGACTTAACAGTTCACTTGAACGATGATGATCATTCAAGTCACTCCCACCTGGTCACATGGCTGGCAAGCCACTCATACCCAGTCGCATGACCATTAAGCCACACCTACAAAATAAGCCACACCCACAGTGTGGCAGTAAAATTTTGGGTGCCCATTACTGCGCGCGCCCCAGTGAAATCTTGCTCCTATTCAATTCAATTCAATTTATTAGATTTTTATGCCGCCCCTCTCCGAGACTCGGGGCGGCTCACAACAATAATAAAAACAATATAACAGTAAACAATCTAATACTGTATTAGATATATGAGAAAAATATATAAAACCCGAACAATTAAAACCATACAACACGTACATACCAAACATAAAATATAAAAGCCTGGGGGAGGTGTCCTCAGTTCCCCCATGCCTGGTGATATAGGTGGGTCTTGAGTAATTTGCGAAAGACAAGGAGGGTGGGGACTGTTCTAATCTCTGGGGGGAGTTGGTTCCAGAGGGCCGGGGCCGCCACAGAGAAGGTTCTTTCCCTGGGGCCCGCCAAACGACATTGTTTAGTCAATGGGACCCGGAGAAGGCCAACTCTGTGGGACCTTATCGGTTGCTGGGATTTGTGCGGTAGCAGGCGGTTCCGGAGGTACTCTGGTCCATTGCCATGTAGGGCTTTAAAGGTCATAACCAACACTTTGAATTGTGACCGGAAACTGATCGGCAGCCTAGGTATGTGTGAGGGGATGCGAGCATGCAATTTCAGTGATTATTTTGTTTCCGTGCCTGCGACGAAGCAAAAAAATTGCCGAAATCTCTCCCCTCACAAGTTTTTGCGCATGCACAGAGACAAGATCTCAGTGAGGCGAGCGCACGACCGCCAGACATCCGAAGCGGCGTGCACAACACAATTTTCGCTACCAGTGTGGCGTCCTTATCCGTACCGGTAGTAACCCAATACTGGTCACCTGACCAAAATCCGGATGTTTGGCAACCTTCTAATAGTTTTGAGCGCAGTTGTGATCCTGACTTTCTGAGGAGAAGAATCAACGAAGCCAGATTCACTTAGATCCACAACCTCTGGAGCCCCATGCAGCTCTTTCCTTCCTACGCTGTGGCTCCCTGTCGCTGAAAAAATGTGCCACAAGTGTTAATGTGCGACACCCACTGATGCACAATTTATTAAGCTTTTCGACCCCCGGTAAGCCAGCTATGGGTAAATCCAAGAAAATAAAAGTTTCAGAAGAAAACAGAACCTTTAATTCGACTTTATATGCTAATTCTGGGGCCAGCTCAGGAAATAGTCGGCACATGAAGAGTTTTGTGACTCCTGTGTTTTCTTTTCTGTGGATAATTGGTCCAAATGGCTCTCTGAGTTTTTAAGATTGCTGACCCCTGAGTTAGATCTACTGCATCACTAACTTAACACTTACAGCAAGAAAGGTGATAAAATGAAGCAAAATTCACTTAATAAATATTTCGCTTGGCAGCAGAAATTTTGGGCTCAACCGTGATAATAAGTCAAGAACCGTGTGAATAAGTCAAGAACCGTGGTAATAAGTCAAGAACCGTGGTAATAAGTCAAGAACCGTGGTAATAAGTCAAGAACCGTGGTAATAAGTCAAGAACCATGGTAATAAGTCAAGAACCGTGGTAATAAGTCAAGAACCACCTAGTAATAAAAATAAAGTAAGATAATGAAAGGGAATAATAAAGTAGAATAGAATAAACTAAAACTAGAACAGAACAGAATACACAATGAATAGAATAGAAATAAAACAATAAGAATAGAACAGAATAGAAATAAGAATAAAACAATAATGAATAGAATAGAAATAAGAATAGAATAGAAATTAGAATAGAATAAAAATAAAACAATTAGAACAGAATAGAATTAAGAATAGAATAGAAATAAAACAATAGAAATAAAAGAATAAGAATGGAAATAGAACAGAATAGAAATAAGAATAAAATAGAAATAAGAATAGAATAGAAATAGAATAGAAATAAAACAATAAGAATGGAATAGAATAGAAATAAGAAGAGAATAGAAATAAGAATAGAAGAGAATAGAATAGAAGAGAATAGAATAATAAAAAGGGATGAGGTGGCACTAACAGGAGATCCTGCGCAGAAACTCTAAACAATTTTGGACTTTAAGGCTAAAAAATAAATTTTAAAAAGTACAGAGAAACAACAGAAAAGATTAAATGGCTCCTTTTTGACCCCACTTTGCACATCCATAATGTTCAGATTTTACTCTAAGGATTTCTTTGGAGACAAGACGCATTGAACTTTGCAAAGGTCTCTTTTGAACAAGACAGGAAAGGATTTTAAAAGCCGGTCAGGGGAAAAGAAAGGAAATCTATGGGATCTCCATGCTCCAAAGCTGATCTGTTCAGTCAATCGATCTCTACTTATTGACTAAACCCGGAGCGCAGACGGGGGGCGGGGGGGTGTCAATGATTTATCACAGACAAAAAAATTCATTTGTTCCTGATTTTCTCCCAAGAAAGAAAAAAAATCACTGCTGGATATTTTTCTTTTGAAGCGCTGATCATCAAAGGAAAGAAAACAGCAATTCATCCCCAGAAAAAAATGTGGCTTTTAAAACCTTGAAGACTTTTAGATTGGTCCTTGATTTACAACTGTTAGTGACCATTCGGAAGTTACAATGACACCGAAGAAAGAGACTTAAGACTGTTATGATGACCACCGTGATACATTTTTCTTGTCATGCACACGTGCACATCTGAACTAGACTGCGTTGTTTCTCTGTGTCGTATAATACAGGGGGCTTCAACCTTGGCAACTTTAAGAGTTTGGGACTTCAAGTCCCAGAATTCCTCAGCCAGCAAAGGAATTCTGGGAGTTGAAATCTACAAGTCTTAAAGTTGCCAAGGTGGAATATATGCATAATATTGATTGGTTGGCTGGTTTTGTCATCTTCCCGTAGTATATATTGATGTAGTGGCCCTTTAATGGTTGTATGCAACAAAATTTTATTTTTATTACTGTATATTTGTTTTGTTCTGTTCTGTTCTGTTCGTTCCTTTCCACTCCACTCCATTCCACTTTTCTCCACTCTACTCCATATTTTCTATTCTATTCTATTCTATTCTATTCTATTCTACTCTACTCTACTCTACTCTACTCTATTCCACTCCACTCCACTCCACTCTCCTTTATTTCTATTCACTTTTTTCTCCAATGCTGTAACTTCAAATGGCCATTAAGTTGACTGTTGTAACTCAAGGATTACTTGTATGGTGTTTTTTTTTTTTTACCAGATTAGACCTGTCACATTTTTAGACCTGGCTTTTAAGGGCTTTCCTAGGCAAAGCCTCGGAGTTGGGAGCTAATGAAAAAGTGGCATTTTGGTTAAAAAAATAAATGTTAGGTTGGTTGACATAACTTTGGATGGTTCCCGATCTTCACGAGATGTCTCCAATCCATGGAGAAGGAAGCGAGTGGGAGGTTTCGTCTCCCTTGGCCTTCCAAAGCTGGAGGTGAGGGTGATGAAGATCTATTTCCTTCTTGCTTATGTACATCAGTTGCACATCTCCGAGAAACAGTTGCTAAGTTCCTATTCTGAAGCCTGCTCAGATGTTGATTTGAGCTCAATGAGAAAGTTGAGTCTGTGGTACGGCTGGAATAGTTTTAGATTCGAGCTGGAAGAACGGGAGGAAGAATCAACATGCGTATAAAATGTGTGAGAAGATGATAGATAGGTAGATAGATAGATAGATAGATAGATAGATAGATAGATAGATAGATAGATAGATGACAGACAGACAGACAGACAGACAGATGAAAGACATGATTACATGAGAGAAAGAGAGGTGTATGTGTGAGAGATAAATAGGTAGATGATAGATAGAAGATAGACAGATAGATATTAGAAGATAGATAGATGGATGGATGGATAGAAGATAGATAGATTAGATAGATAGATAGATAGATAGATAGATAGATAGATAGATAGATAGAAAGAATAGAATAGAATAGAATAGAATTTTTATTGGCCAAGTGTGATTGGACACACAAGGAATTTGTCTTGGTGCATATGCTCTCAACGTACATAAAATAAAATATACATTTGTCAAGAATCATGTGGTACTTAATGATTGTCATAGGGGTCAAATAGATAGATAGTTTAATAGGTAGATAGATAGATAGATAAATATAGATAGCTAGATAGCTAGATAGCTAGATAGCTAGATAGCTAGCTAGCTAGCTAGCTAGCTAGCTAGCTAGCTAGCTAGATAGATAGATAGATAGATAGATAGATAGATAGATAGATAGATAGATAGATAGATAGATAGATAGGTGATAGTTAGCTATAGATAGAATGATAGATGGATGGATGGATGGATGGATGGATGGATAGATAGATAGATGGATTGATAGATGTTAGATAGAAATGGACAGACAGACAATCAGACAGACAGATAGATAGATAGAGATGATAGACAGATAGATGGATTTATTTATTTTATTTATTTATTGGATTTGTATGCCACCCCTCTCCGCAGACTCGGGATGATAGAAGATAAAGATAGATAGAAAGATAGATAGATAGACAGACAGACAGACAGACCGACAGACAGACAGATAGATGAGAGAGAGAAAGAGAGAGAGAGATACACTACAGTTGAAAGTCTGAACTTAGACTGCTTGACAAACAGGATGTATAGCTACCAAAATTGGCAAAAAGATGCTTTTGAAGTGTCAATTTGTGTTTTTGATTTATTTTTCAATTTTTATTTTATTATTTTTATTCATCACATTGGAAAACCGTTTTTCTTTACATTCTTATTCTGGCCGATGTGCAAACAAAGTTTCAGGTGGGAAAAAGACTTTCCTATCCAGGATAAGCAGGTTGTTTTTTTCTCATTTCTCTTGGAAATGTTGTTGAAGCCTCTTAGAAGACACCAGAGGAAAGTCCAAAATAAAATAAAGCTTTATGCGAATCGTTCCATGCAGTCAACCGAAACACAAGTGAAAAAGCAAGACCCAGGAAGGAAAGTTTCACTCACATCTCCTCCACCGAGGCCTTGCAAAATTAGCAAGTGTGTTTTATTGTAAAATAAAACTCTTTCAATGCCATTCCATTAACTGAATCGAAATATAAATTAAAGAAAAAAAGAACAAAGACTCTACAAGGAAGGTTTTGCTCAGCAAGATCAAGAAAATACCTGTCTATAAAACAAGGGCCTATTTTATTGTAAAGTACAGGTAGCCCTCGACTTACAACAGTTCGTTTAGTGATCATTTGAAGTTTCGACAGTTATGAAGTTACAATTTATTATTGTTTTTTTACACAGGAGCAAAATTTTGATGCTTGGCAACAGACTCACATCTATGACAGTTGTAGCCTCCCAAAGTCACCGGGATCCTCTTTTTGCAACCTTCTGACAAGCAAAATACCAATGGGGAAGCCAGATTCATTTAATGACCCGGTGACTAATTTAACAACTGCAGGGATTTGTGGCAAGAAATACCATAAAATGGGGGGGGGGGGGAACTCACTTGGCAAGGGAAATTTTAGTCTTAAGTGAAGGAATCCCTTTAACGGTCTAATCAACACCATTCCATTCAACTCAACCGAAACACAGATTTAAAATGTTATTCGCGATAGTTTGAATACTGGTCAGGAGAAAAACCTTGGAAAAATAAATATCTCCGCGGAGGTTAGTAAAGAAACCAGGGTTGGCTCTCTGACCTTACATTCAAAATCCTAAAACTGAGAGGTCAACTGAACTTGTTCTTTTGGGATGATGTTTGAAGTTTCTGCTTAGAAACATAGAAGATTGATCTCAGAAAAAGGCTCATAGCCCATCTAGTCTGCCCTGTATTTTATCTTAGGATGGATCTATGTTTATCTCAGGCATGTTTAAATTCAGTTCCTGTGGATTTACCAACCATGTCTGCTGGAAGTTTGTTCCAAGCGTCTACTACTCTTTCAGTTAAATCATATTTTCTCATGTTGCTTCTGATCTTTCCCCCAACTAACCTCAGATTGTGCCTATATTTAGATCCTACAAATGTTGGTGAAACTGGCAGGATCTATTTGGTCTCCTCAGATAATCAATCAATCAATCAGAATAGAGCTGGTAGGGACTTTGGAGGTCTGTCCAGCCTCTTTTTTAAAAACCTGCATCCACAACTTCTGGTGGCAAGCTATTCCACTGGTTAATTGCCCCTCACCGTTAGGAATTTAGTACTTCATTCCAAGTTGCTTAGTTTCCATCCAATGTTTCTTGTCTGGCCTTTTGGTGCTTTGGGGACATAAGTTAACCCCCTCTTCTTTGTGGCAAACCCCGAGATATTGGAAGACTACAATCATGTCATCCCAAGTTCTCTTCTTCAAAACTTCCTAATGTTGCATTTGAAGGATCTCAGCACATTGAAAAGACCAAGAGCTTGTTCAACGCACACATAGAGTCCTGATATTGTCAACCTTACAGCTGTCCATCTTAGAGACCAAGGAGGATACCTCCAAAGAATTCAAATTTATAGAAGTTGCAGATTGCCCATCACTGGAGGCTTTTAGGAAGAGATTTGATAGATATTTGTCTGGAATGGCATACGTCTAGTTGGTCTAGTCCAGGGGTAGGCAAAGTTGGCTCTCCTATGACTTGTGAACTTCAACTCCCAGAATTCCTGAGCCAATCACGCCAGCTCAGGAATTCTGGGAGCTGAAGTCCACATGTCACAGAAGAGCCAACTTTGCCTATCCCTGGTCTAGTCCAACCCTACTTGAGCAGTGGGTTGGACTAGAAGACCTCCAAGGCCCCTTCCAACTTTGTCCTTCTGTTACTCTGTCCTCAGGAACAGGCAGAACAGTGTTGAAAAGTCATGTTCCTCAACTTGAAGATGTATGGGCTTCAACGCCCAGAATTCCCGAACTCTGGGATTTGAAGTCCACACATCTTCAAGATGTTCAAGTTGAGGAACATTACCGGAAAGAAACAGAAGTACAATTCTTTCCAACTTACTCAACCAAACTTTATCCCCTGCTAGAAACATTCGGATTCTAATGTTCGAATTCCCAACGCTAGAATTCCATCACAGCCTGTTATTCCAGGGACACAGAAGCCATCTCTCCATTTGAATGTCTTGACCTAGAAAAGTTGGGGGTCTCTAGGAGACCAGCAGGCTGGAAAAGACTCGGCAAAGGCAGCCAAAAACGAGGCAGAGAGCATTCTTCACATGCGTTGTGCATTCTTTCTAAACAACTAATGGGATTTGTGAATATAGTGAACTCAAGACGACACTTTCCCAAGAATGGTGAGATACAGTTGAGTGGTTTGGTCAACTGAACGAGGACCTGGATGCCCAATTGCATAGACTTCACCCTTGGAGGAGTTCCCTGTTCTCCAGCCAGCTCCATATTTAGGCGATATTGTAATTCTTTCCCAAGACAACAAATAGTTTCTGACCTGTTTCAATAAACAATTACCTACACAATCTGAGGAACTTGGTTTTCTGCAAACCAGGTTCCCTGAAGAACATCTGCAGGACATCTGGCTTCTCTTAACCACAGGATGCTAAATTCCTTTAATCAGATTAATCCTGGGAGACAGGAGCCATATCACGTTTTATTCGAGCTCTTATGGCGTTCCCTAAAACACGTACGTGTTTCAAGTTGCATCCTTCACGTAAGGCATGCATGGTTTTGCAATGTTGTTGGGAAAATAGACTTACTGGAGGGGACATTACGGAAGCAAAAATGCAGAAAATTGGGGCTTTTCAACATTTTGTCCCTTTTTTTTGCCCGAGACCCCAATCGCTAAATAGGACTTTTAAGAGGACTTTTGCTTGCAGTTGGTATCTTACCAATTTATCTTTCGAAATGAATTTATGAAGGGCAATGGTTTTAGTCGACTTTCAGAATATATTCTCATTTATTTCTTTTTTTAGAACAGCCGCAAGCTTATCAGAGGACAATCAGTGCTAAATGAGAGGGGCTAAGTCCAAATCCTATTCTGACTTTGAAAATTCAATAAAAGTTTTTTTAAAAAATTTCTTTTATGACTCTTCTCCAGCAAGAAAGTGGGGTTGTAAAAGTGCACGCATACAAATGCATACCGTGCATACGTGTACACGCATACACACACACACATACAAACACGCACACACAAACCCAAACATGTGTAACGGGTTTGTGACAAAAGTATGATAAAGTCAGCTGAAACGGTAACACACAACCTTTTGAAATATGCTGGATCCTTCAGACACCAGGATGGAAAAATATGATATATTTGCAGTAATTAATTGATTGGAGATTGCAACCTGTTGTTGAAGTCGGAAGGAAGGAAGGAAGAAAGGAGAAAGAGGGAGGGAGGAATATAGGTAGATAGGTAGGAAGAAAGGAAGGAAGGAAGGAAGGGGAAAGAGGGAGGGAGGAAAATAAGTAGATAGGAAGGAAGGAAGGAAGGAAGGAAAAAAGGAGAAAGAGGGAGGGAGGAATACAGGTAGATAGGTAGGAATAAAGGAATGAAGGAGAAAGAGAGAGGGAGGAATATAGGTAGATAGGTAGGAAGAAAGGAAGGAAGGAGGGAGAAAGAGGGAGGGAGGAATATAGGTAGATAGGTAAGAAGAAAGGAAGGAAGGAAGGAAGGGGAAAGAGGGAGGGAGGAATATAGGTAGATAGGTAGGAAGGAAGGAAGGAAGGAAGGAAGGAAGGAGAAAGAGGGAGGGAAGAATATAGGTAGTTAGGTAGGAAGGAAGGAGAAAGAGGGAGGGAGGAATATAGATAGATATGTAGGTAGGAAGGAAGGGAGGGAGGGAGGATAGGTAGAAAACTAGAAAAAATAAACTTGTGATTTCTTAGCAAAAGTGCAACAGTGACAGACCATTTGCTCACGCCAACCAGTCCCAACAAAAAATGTATTTGACAGCAATTTTTTTAAAATCTGTCTATAATCTTGATAGAGCCACTTTTTTTTTTTTACTCCAATGATCAATTTTGCACCAAGTACTTCTTGTTTATCCCTAGATTAGATTACTGTATTACCATCCCTCCAATACACGGAAGAAATGAGTATAGCGAGCCGATTGATTTCACCCACGCTGGAGCTCCCAGTAGACTAACCAAGTTTTAAACCCACCACGCAAGTCACGGGAAGGCATCCCGGGCTGATCCCACGCGTGGGCTAAACTCAACACCCGGGGATACAGATTAAAGACTCTTCCTTACAATACTTAACCCAAAGAAAATAACAACAGAGGCTAGGCAAGAAAAGGAACTGCCTGAACTTACCAGCGCAAAGACGGACGTTAAAGCGGAGCAGCACAGGAGGAACATCAGCCCGTGGGATCCCATAGCCAAGTGGGGTTCTGGGAATATCCCAAGGGTCGCAAGCGGGGGGAGGCCGTCGATCCTGTAATCCAGTGGGTTCTTCTCGCACTTTGTTCGCTGTCAAAGTTGGATTGGCTCAAAGTGGGATAGAGAAGAAGTTCTCCAGCCACGTTCGCACGACCTAAAGTCCAGGGAGTTTAGAAAACTGCAGCGGTGGGGGGAGAGAGCTGAATTAGACCCGAAAAGGGAGATTATTCCCGCGGGAGGGGGCGATCCCCGAAGATCGCAAGGAGCATTAGACCCTGCTGGTGGCTTGTCTCCGAGTCTCGCATCTGCCCCGCAGCCCAGAAATGAAACCCATGTGTCAAAACTCCGAATGTATTTCCTCCGGGCCCCCCTCCTTCTCTTCTCTTCCCCCTCCCCCCTCTCTCCCTCTTTCTTTTTTCTCTTTTTAATGAGGCAAAGGGGGGGGGGGGGAGTTCAGATAATTTATTTGTCAAGCCCCGGGGAAGGTGGGGAAAAGGCGAGAGGGGAGGGGCCGGCAAGAGAAGGTGGGGAGAAAGCGCTGGAAAACCACCGAATTTATTTTTAGCTGCAGAAAGTTGTCGTTGGGCGATTCAATTAAAGAAAGGGGGAAGGAGGGAGAGAACGAAGGGGGGGATACTTCTTGGACGCTTTGCACCAAACTAGAAAGGAGGGAACGACGGAGGGGGTGAGGGAATGGGCAGAAAAGAAAGAAGCAAGGAGGAAAAGGGAAATTAAAAAGGGGAGGGAGGAGAGAGAGAGAGAGGAAGGGGGGAAGGAAAGGAGAAAGATAGGAAGGAAGAAAAAGAAAGGGAGAAAGGAGAGGGAGAGGGAAAGAAAGAAGGGAGAAAGGGAGGGAGAGGGAGGAGGAGGAGGAGGAAGGAAGGAAGGAAAGGAGGGAGGGAGACAGGAAAGGAAGGAAGGAAAAAAAGGAAGGGAGAGAGAGAAGGAAAGAAGGAAGTAAATAGGCAAGCAAGCAATGAAGGAAGGAAGAAGGAAGGAAGGAGGAAGGAAGGAGGAAAGAAGGAAGGAAGGAAGGAAGGAAGGAAGGAAGGAGGGAGGGAAGGAAGGAAGGAAGGAAAGCGGCTGGGTTTTTCCAAGAACTCTCAAACGTCTGCAAGTTGGGTATCTCCCGTCCCCTGAGCTAGCTTTCCGAAAGGCCGAGAGAGGTTTCACCGCAAGTCCCGGGCGACCCACAACCCCAACACACTCACACGTACCCTCTTCACACCCTCGGCTTTGCGGAAGGCGAGCAGTCCGGCGGGGCCAACAGAGCGCCCTGGGGCAGCGCGTGGCGCCCAATCGCTCCCAATCCAAATTTTCCTTCCTTCCTTCCTTCCTTCCTTCCTTCCTTCCTTCCTTCCTTCCTTCCTTCCTTCCTTCCTTCCCCTTTCCTTTTCTTCTTTCTTTCTTTTCTTTTTCTTTTCTTTCTTCCTTTCTTCTTTCCTTTCTTTCCTTCTTTCCTCCTTTCTCTCCCTCCGGCAGCTTCCGAGCCCGGCTCAGAGGAAAGAGGAGCGGAAACCTGGCAGCTTCGCTTGCCCGAAGGCGCCGGGGAAGAGGAGGCGGTGGCGGCGGCGGCGTGGAAGAAAACAACGGCGGAATCGACCGATCCGCTCCGCCAAGCCCGCCCGACACTCGCTCGGCTGCCTCGCCAGCATCGCCTGCCGGGCCGAAGGCCGGGAGGAACCCGGAGAAAAGTGGCCGGGGGCAGCCGGGCTACCCCGGCCTCTTCTAGCCGCTGCGGAAGTCTCCAAGGTCGGCCCAAAAATGCAGATTTATATCCTTTTTTTTCCCCTTAAAGGGAGAAAGAGAAAAAGAGGAGAGGCGCTTTCCGTCCGGTACTGCCGTCCGCCGGTCGCATCTCTGGAGCCTTGCGCTGGCCTCTGCCGCTTGGCCGCAGCTCAATCGCCGCCTTTCAGACCCGCGTTGTCCGCGCGGAAGCCCGCCAGGAAAGTCGGAGAGGCAGACCGGGCTCCCGGGCGCGCCGGCGCGGAAAATGACCCGCTCCTGTGAAATTGACTAATTTTGCAAGCCCCTCTAGCTGATGGATCTGGAGAACCTGGACTTGATAACTGACGGCTCTCTAGACTCATTATCTGAAATTGTCCAGTTCTTCAGACCCAGCTGATATTGACCACTCTCACTCTCTTTGAAATTGACTTTTTCTGCAGACCCACAGTTGAAATTGACTGGATCTGCAACAAAAACACTTAAAGTGGACCCGGTCTGCAAATCTGGCTCTGTAGATCCAATGCCTGACCAGATCTGCTGACCCACAGCTTGCTATTGACCTGCTCTGTAGACTCCACGTGTGGAATTGACTAATTCTACAGTTTAGGGGGGAGGGGAAGGCTGTAACTGAATGGATCTGCAGGCCCAGGATTTCATAGTGACTAGTTCTGAAGAACCGGGCTTGAAATTCACCCGTTCAGCAGGTTCAATGTCTGAAAGTGACCAATTCTGCAGATTCAGTACTTGAAATTGACCATTCTGCAGATTCAACACCTGAAATTGACTGCTTCTGCAGACCCAGTGCCTGAATTTTACTAATTTTGCAGACCTGATTCTTAAAATTAACCAGATCAGCAGAACATAAATTGAAGTTGACCAGACTTTCTTTTTGAAATTGACTAAGAATTCTGCAACCAGAGTTTCTGTCTGAATTTGATTGGGTTAACAGATCCAGGACTTGATACTTGGCTACTGAAATTGTGTTTCCTGGGTGTTGAAATTGACTGGATCTACAGACACAACATTTGAAATTGACCTACTGAATGTCTGAAATTGACCAATTCTCCAAATCTGATGTTGAAATTGACTGGATTTTCAGACCAAGAGCTTATATTGACCTGTTCTGCAGCTCCTTTGCTAAAATTGATTGGCTCTGAACTTGACCAACTCTGCAGACTTTCAGCATGGTGCAAAAGTGCTCTGTGGACTCCATGTTCGAAACGGATTACTTCTGCAAACCCAACACTGAAACTGACCAATGCTGCAGATCTGCAGGCTCTGTGCCTGAAATTGACTAGTTCTGTAGACCTGGAACCGAAATTGACCAGTTCTGCAGACCTATAACTTAAAATCAGCCCATTCTGCAGACTCTGTGCCTGAAATTGACTAATTCTGCAGACCCAGCAGGGCAATTAACTGGGTCTGCAGATCTTAAAACTGACCAGCTTTGAAGAACCAATGTTGAAATTGACCAGACTTGCAACCCTGCAGCGTGATACTAATAGCTATTAGTATCAGGTTCCATGTCTGAAACACAGCAATTGTGCAAATGGGATTCCTGAAATTGACCCCCTGAAATGCCTGAAATTGACCCTCCGCAAACAGGGTTTGAAATTGACCAATTCCGCTGCTGTTAGCCGCCCCGAGTTTTCGGAGAGGGGCGGCATATAAATCCAATAAAACTAAACTAAACTAAACAATTCTGCAGACTTGGTGCCTGAAATTGACCAGCTCTGCAGGCCAAATCCTTGTAACTGACCAGCTTTCCAGACCCAGCTCCTGAAATTGACTAATTTTCCAGCTGAAATTGATAAATTCTGCAGGCCTGGTGCTTCTGTTGTTGAATCTCTACTCAAAATAATAATAATTAAGCTCAATTTAATTCTTGGCACACTGGCTGTAGCCAGGTCCCAGTCGGGTGACTAATGGGCTAATGATATCTGCTTTCTAAGTCCACTTTTCAGTCCGATTAAACTGTTTCTAATGTGGCAATAAAACTGTGCAAGAGATGTAAGCACACCCCAGCAACTTTTTGTAACAAAGAAATCGGCAGGTGTTTCGGGAGAAGGGAATATTCAGAATTTAAGAAGTCTTCTGACATTTTAAAGACCGATTTGAAACGCGCAAAGCTCCTGCTATGAACAACCCAATTTGTGGGATTCGTTCTTTTATTGTTCTCATATTTTTAATCTTCTCAGTGAGATTTTTTCTTCTTCTTCTTCCGGTTGATAAATCAAGAGAAACAGTGGAAACCAGGGAATAAAAACCCCCACCCAAGCAATTGTTGAAACGCAGGAAGCCAAATACTGATTAAAAATATGGTTTTTACCCCTCACGTTCTCCACTCTTCATGGCGTCATCCTAAATCGCTGACAAAGAGAAGAATTGGAAAAGGGGTTTTATACAAGCCAGGTTAGAATTATTGTTCCTGAATAGGCTCCTGTTGCTTTCCAGCAAAAATGCATTGAATACATTTTTATTTTATTTTTTTTTGGAAAATGGAGTTTTTGTTGGGCAGTTGAGAATTTAATTTTCAGGGATAATAGGGAACATTCAGGGATGGTGAAGCTATGGCACACGTGCCAAAAGTGCCATGAGGGTGATTGTCCCTTATATAGAGCGCTAGTGAGACCCCATTTGGAATAATACTGTGTTCAGTCCTGGAGACCTCACCTACAAAAAGATATTGACAAAATTGAATGGGTCCAAAGACGGGCTACAAGAATGGTGGAAGGTCTTAAGCATAAAACCTATCAGGAAAGACTTCATGAACTCAACCTGTATAGTCTGGAGGACAGAAGGGAAAGGGGGGACAGGATCGAAACATTTAAATATGTCAAAGGGTTAAATAAGGTCCAGGAGGGAAGTGTTTTTCATAGGAAAGTGAACACAAGAACAAGGGGACACAATCTGAAGTTAGTTGGGGGAAAGATCAAAGGCAACATGAGAAAATATTATTTTACTGAAAGAGTAGTAGATGCTTGGAACAAACTTCCAGCAGACGTGGTTGGTAAATCCACAGGAACTGAATTTAAACATGCCTGGGATAAACATATATCCATCCCGAGATAAAACACAGGAAATAGTATAAGGGCAGACTAGATGGACCAGGAAGTCTTTTCTTGCTGTCAATCTTCTATGTTTCTATGTTTCTATGTCATTGTCCCAGGTCAGATCTCAAGCAAATGCATTTATTTATTTATTTTATTTGTCATACAAATATAGTATTGTATTGTAGTATGTTTAACATAATATAAGTATAAAGTAGAGATAGAAAAGATAAAGAGACATTAGGATAGGAACGGTAGGCACAAAGGTGCACTTATTACACCAACAATGTAAAACTTTTCAACACCACCGATAACACAGTTACTCTGCAGAAAGACCTTGACTTTGTGTCTGAATGGTCAAACATTGGGCAACTCCAAATCTCAACCAACAACTGCTTTATCCTGCACATTGGCAAAAAGAATCAGCACATCAAATACAAGGTGAATAGACAAGACCTTACAGACCACCCTCACTCCATCAAAGACCTTGGAATACTCCTATCCAATGACCAAAGTGCCAAAGCCCACTGCAACAACATCGCCAAAAAGGCTTCAAGAGTTGTTAACCTAATCCTAGGTAGCTTCTGCTCCAGTAATATCACACTAGTAACCAGAGTATACAAAACGTTTGCCAGACCAATCCTTGAATAGCTCAGCTGTCTGGAACCCACACTGCATTTTGAACATAAATACTCTAGAAAATGTCCAGAGATACTTTACGAGAAGAGCCCTCCACTCCTCCACTCGCAACAGAATACCCTACGCAACTAGACTCACAATCCTAGGTTTAGAAAGCTTAGAACTACGTTGCCTTAAACACGACCTAAGCATAGCCCATAAAATCATCTGCTACAACCTCCTTCCTGTCAACGACTACTCCAGCTTCAAGCACAACAATACACGAGCACACAACAGATGCAAACTTAAAGTAAACTGTTCTAAACTCGACTGCAGGAAATACGACTTAAGTAACCGAGTAGTTGATGCCTGGAACTGACTACCAGACTCTGTAGTATCATCACCTAAGCCCCAAAACTTTTTTCCTTAGATTCTTCACTGTTGACCTGTCCTGATTCCTAAGAGGTCAGTAAGGGGCGTGCATAAGTGCACCAGCGTGCCTTCCATCCTGTGTCTTAATGTTTCTCTTTTACTAGTATCATGTATATGAATATTTTTATATCTTTGTATAGCACCAATACATAGGAAACAAAACAAAACAAAACTTTTGTGAGCTTCTATTTCCCTGCACAGCGTGAAGCCAAATCTTGCATGAAGACACTGTTGCGAGTGAGATTTTGGCAATTTTTGCCGATTTTTTTGGCTTCAGTGAGTGCGCGGAAGCAAAAATATTGGCAAAAAATCGCCAAAATGTATGTATGTATGTATGTATGTATGTATGTATGTATGTATGTATGTATTTATTTATTTATTTATTTATCGGATTTATATGCCACCGCTCTCTGAAGACCCCATCAAATGTCGCTTGTGTGAGCGCCCTCACACAAGATTCCGCCTGCTGCGCATGCGCAGAATCCAAATCTCGCGCCAAAGGATAAGGACGCCGCACCGGTAGCGAAATTTGTGCTGTGTGCACCACTTCGGATGTCCAGCAAACATGCGCCCACCCCAGTGAGATCTTGCTTCTGTGCATGCGCAGGAGGCCAAATCTTGTGAGGGGATGCGCGCACGCACAAGATTTTGCAATTTTTTGCTTCTGTGCATGCGCGGAAGCAAAATAAATAATTGAAGTTGCACGTGAGCGTGCGATCACAAGATTTCCCTTGCTGCGCATGAGCAGAAGCCAAATCTCGCGCCGAAGGGTGCATGGGTGTGCCCATGATGGCCTCGGAAGGCACACCGGTGGCACCGAAGACGGCAGTCTTTCGCTGCCCATCTCCAATAGCGGGTTGTATAACAACACCTCACGAGTAGCGAAAGTTGGGCTGTGCGTGCAGCTTCGCTTCTCCTGCGTGTGCGGAAGCAAAAAAAAATCACCAAAATCTCACCCATGTGTGCATTCCTCATGAGGTTTTGCCTCCTGTGCATACGCAGAAGCAAAATTTCACTGGGATGTGCATGAGCTTTTGTTCCATCGTTTGCAAGAAAATGGAATCTCAGGGCCAAAAAATGTTGACCTGGGACTCTGCGTGGCACTTCCACCACATGTGCCATAGGTCAGTGTTTCCCAACCTTGGCAACTTGAAGATATTTGGACTTCAACTCCCAGAATTCCCCAGCCAGCATTCGCTGGCTGGGGAATTCTGGAAGTTGAAGTCCAAATATCTTCAAGTTGCCAAGGTTGGGAAACACTGACCTAGGTTCCCCATCACTGTTTTAGACAGGGTTTTTCCCCCCACTCTGGACAATTTGAAGAGGTTTTAGACTTTATAGTGATGTGTGGACTTGAAGTTCCTGAATTCCCTGCCGGCAGGGGTAGAAGTTGTAAATATTTTTTGAAAAGCAAAATCTAAGGCCTCAATCATCCCTGGAATTTCAATAACAATTTAGTAAATTTATATGCCCCACCACCGAATCCTGAAAACTGGGGCTGTTTATGAGGATAAATTGAACGTTTTCTTTACTTATTTCAAAGTTTAAGGGAAAGAGGTTAGCATTGTTTCTTTTACTGTTCTGTATTTATTTTTTATTGTACTTATATCGTTGTTGTAAGCCGCCCTGAGTCCTTCAGGATTGGGCAGCATAGAAGTCAAATAAATAAAGAAATAAATTGTTCCACTGAAAAATACAAATTCATACCCAATGCCATTTCTTCTCCTTAACACATGGGTTCAAACCCAGCCAAACAAACCAGTGAATTAGTTAATTATCCAGTGATTTAATTGTTTAATTAATTTGAGAGAATTTATACGGCTGTCCCTGCACTTTCAGTGTCTAAAAATAATAATAATAATAATAGTAGTAATTATTATTTTTTATAAATAAATAACTACCTGTATTGTTTTTTTAAAAATTATTATTATTTCTTACAATAATAATTTAAAAAACTCAATACAGCAGGTATTAACAATAGCTAATTTAGTGACCGTTCAAAATTACAATGGCAGTATAAAAATGATTCATGGTCCTTTTTCACACTTACCACCATCGTGACATTTTCTGTGGTCATGTGATCACAATTCAGACGCTCGGCACAATTGATTCATAGAGTGGTACCTCTACTTATGAACTTAATTTGTTCCGTGACCAGGTTCTTAAGTAGAAAAGTTTGTAAGAAGAAGAAAATTTTCCCATAGGAATCAATGTAAAAGCAAATAATGTGTGCGATTGGGAAAACCATAGGGAGGGTGGAGAGACCCTGTTTCCTCCCAGGAGATTCCTAGAGAAGCCCCACAGAGGCTTCTCCCTGCCTTTTCCAGCCCTGTTTCCTCCTAGGAGATCTCTAGAGAGGCCCCACAGAGGCTTCTTCCCGCCATTTCCGGCCCTGTTTCCTCCCAGGAGATTCCTAGAGATGGCCCCACGGAGGCTTCTCCCCACCTTTTCCAGCCCTGTTTCCTCCTAGGAGATCCCTAGAGAGGCCCCACAGAGGCTTCTTCCCGCCATTTCCGGCCCTGTTTCCTCCCAGGAGATTCCTAGAGAGGCCCCACGGAGGCTTCTCCCTGCATTTTCCGGCCCTGTTTCCTCCCAGGAGATTCCTAGAGAGGCCCCACGGAGGCTTCTCCCCGCCTTTTCCAGCCCTGTTTCCTCCTAGGAGATCTCTAGAGAGGCCCCACAGAGGCTTCTTCCCGCCATTTCCGGCCCTGTTTCCTCCCAGGAGATTCCTAGAGATGGCCCCACGGAGGCTTCTCCCCGCCTTTTCCAGCCCTGTTTCCTCCTAGGAGATCCCTAGAGAGGCCCCACGGAGGCTTCTCCCTGCATTTTCCCGCCCTGTTTCCTCCCAGGAGATTCCTAGAGAGGCCCCACGGAGGCTTCTCCCTGCCTTTTCCGGTTACAGTTTAGGAGGCTCGGGTTTGTAAGTGGAAAATGGTTCTTGAGAAGAGGCAAAAAAAATCTTGAACACCTGGTTCTTATCTAGAAAAGTTCGTAAGTAGAGGCATCCTCAGGTAAAGGTACCACTGTACTTATGACAGTCTCAGTGTCCCAGAGTCACATGATCCCCTTTTGTGACCATCTGACAAGATCACCATGGGGAATCCAGATTCATTTAACAACTATGTGACTAGCTGAACAGCTGCAAGGATTCACTTAACGACTGTGGCACGAATGGTCGTAAAACAGGACAAAGCTCACTTAACCACTGTCTCCCCTAGCAACACCATTAAACAACATGACACTTAATTGTGGTCGTAATGCCGAAGACTGTCTGCAAAAACCATATTCCCTACCCAAAATCTGAGAGGAGAACCTGAGAACATGTGACCAGGAATGTTGGTTTGCTGGTAGGTTGGAGGCTGTCCGATCTTTGACCTCCTCCAGGAGTAGATTTGTTCCTTTCTCTCTTTCTTCAACTTTCCTCCACAAACAGGGAAAAATTGTCAATCAGCAGATCTTGGAAAAATTAACTATTTACTAAGCTGTTGTGATTATGTAACACGGTGTGTTATTGGCTGGACTTGACAAAGCAACCTTTGCTTTCAAACGCCAGGCAGGTGGACTCCCCTCTTAGAATCCCTGAGAATAATATTTGACTGCTTCATAAAATTATTAGCTTACTTTTAATAGAAGAGAGTAGAATAGAATAGAATAAAATAGAATAGAATAGAATTAATAGGATAGGATAGGAGAGAAGAGAAGAGAAGAGAAAGGAGAGGGGAGGGGAGGGGAGGAGAGGAGAGGAGAGAGAATTCTTTATTGGCCAAGTGTGATTGGACACACAAGGAATTTGTCTTTGGTGCAGATGCTCTCAGCGTAGATAAAAGAAAAAGAGACATTTGTCAAGAATCGTATGGTACAACATTTAATGATTGTCATAGGGGTCAAATAAGCAATGAAGAAACAATCAATATTAATAAAAATCTTAGGATACAAGCAGCAAGTTACAGTCATACAGTCATAAGTGGGAGGAAAAGGATGATAGGAATGAGGAGAAAAACTAGTAGAAATAGAAGTGCAGATTTAGTAAAAAGTCTGACAGTGTTGAGGGAATTATTTTTTTAGCAGAGTGATGGCGTTCGGGAAAAACTGTTCTTGTGTCTAGTTGTCTTGGTGTGCAGTGGTCTGTAGCGACGTTTTGAGGGTAGGAGTTGAAACAGTTCGTGTCCATGATGCGAGGGGTCAATAAATATTTTCCCCGCCCTCTTTTTGACTCCTGCAGTACACAGGTCCTCAATGGAAGGCAGGTTGGCAGCAATTGTTTTTTCTGCAGTTAAGTTTAAGAATTGCACTTAACCAACATCAGAGTAACCAACCTAGTTTCCTTTCATCCAAATGTAGGGTTCACCGATTCAGCAGGTCCTTACCTAGCCTTCAAATTAAATACAGGTAGTCCTCGATTTACAACCACCGTTCAAAGTCACAGCTGCCATTCAAAGTTACAACCACCGTTCAAAGTCACAAAATCACAGAAAATGATTTATGATGTGTCCTCGCACTTACAACCACAGAAGCATGCAGAATGACCATTGCGCATACAGGTCATGTGATCCATATTTGGTTGCTTGGCAACTGGCAAGTATGAATGACAGGTCCAGCATCACAGAATCGTGTTTTTCATTTTCCTTTTAATTATTTTTGGGGTTTTTTTACTTACTATTTTTAGACTTAGACCTTCATTTACAACAGTTCATTTAGTGACCGTCTGAAGTTTCAATGGCACTGAAAAAAGCCACGTATGCCTGTTTTTCACACTTACGATCAGTGCAGCATCCCTAGCCAGGGTCATGTGATCAAAATTTGGAAGTTGAGCAGCCGACTCATATTTATGATGGTTGCAACGCCCCGGGTCATGTGATCCCTGTTTGTGACCTCCTGAACAGAAAAATCAATGGGAAAACCAGATTTGCTTAACAACCCATGTTACTAGCTTAACAACTGCAGTGATTCACTTAACAAGTGGCAGGTTAAAATGGGGCAAAATTCATTGAACAGCTGTCTCGCTTAGCAACAGAAATTATTATTATTATTATTATTATTATTATTATTATTATTATTATTATTATTATTATGTCAATACAACACAGCAAACGAGATCACTATGCTGGATTTCGTATTTTATCAACTGTCGGGCGCTTCCCAAGCATCTAGGACTGCGTGATGTAGCGGCGAATTATGTTTGCCGATCCCAGTGAAGCGGCCTTTTGCAATTGACAGGTGGAGATTTTGTCAATTCTGATGGTTTTCAAATGTCCGCTGAGATCCTTTGGTACTGTGCCCAGCGTGCCAAGTACCACTGGGACCACTTTCACGGGCTTATGCCAGAGTCGTTGCAGCTCGATTTTTAGATCTTCGTATTTCACTAATTTCTTTTATTATTATTATTATTATTATTATTATTATTATTATTATTATTTAGATTTGTATGCCACCCCTCTCCGTAGACTCGGGGCGGTGAAATGTTGGGCTCAACTGTGGTTATACATATACATATACATATACATATACATATATTTGTCCTAAAAATGGAGTTCCAGGTATATGAAAAGGCAATGGCCATCACAATCTCCAAATGTTTAAAATTTATTTAATTATTTTAAACTACTAAAAATTACTAGTCCCTACTGACTTTGTCAGAGTATTAACCGCTCCAAACTTGACTGCAAAAAATACGATTTTAGTAATAGAGTTGTTGAAGTGTGGAACTCATTACCGGACTCCGTAGTATCATCCCCTAGCCCCCAACATTACGGTTGACCTCTCCAGATTCCTAAGAGGTCAGTAAGGGGCGAGTACAAGTGCACCAGAGTGCCTTCCGTCCCCTGTCCTATTGCTCTCCTATATTTCCTATGCCTTTCTTCTGTTCCTATATCTCTTCTTCTATTCTTTCATTGATATGTTCTATTCCTATACCTTCTTTTCTATTCTTTCTTAGATATATTTTACTATGAGTATCTCCTCTATAACCTTCATCATGTATTTTACTATGAGTATATCCTCTTCTATAACCTTCATCGTGTATTTTACTATGTGCATACCCACTAAAACCCTCATTGTGTATTGGACAAAATCAATAAAAAATAAACAAATGTGCTGGACAAGTCATAAAATCCACACACACACCCCCGAAAACTTTGTGACCTCCGATGGGATCCCGCCACCTTGGGCTTATGAGAAACTATAACACGATTTGCCGTAATTAGGGAGGAATCTGGGTACGTGATCCACTGCTAGCAACAGTGACGTCAATGGGACTTCTCTGGAGCAAGCGGTTTGGACGGGTTTTCTACGGAGGTCTCTCATCTTAAACAGCCCACGATTCTTAAATACATATTTATTTAGGTTGCCCCGGCTTGAAATAGACACGTTTGTGGTTGTTTGAAGGAACGCCTGTGCTGGTTTCGGCTGCCAGGATGGGAGAGATTGCCAGTTGTGGAAGAGGGGCGGTATTTATGTTGGAGGGGAGGGGGGGAAGGAAGGAAAAGATAGGAAGGAAAAGAAACAATGAAGGAAGGAAAGAAGGAAGGAGGAAAGGAAGGAAGGATAGAAGAAGGAAGAGAGGAAAAGGAAGGAAGGAAAAGAAAAGAAGGAAGAATAGAATAAGGAAGAAAGGGAAAGAAAGGAAGGAAAAGAAACAATGATTGAAGGAAAGAAGGAAGGAGGGAAGGAAGGGAGGATAGAAGAAGGGAGGAAAAGAAAGGAAGGATAGAATAAGGAAGAAAGGGAAAGAAAGGAAGGAAAAGAAAGAAGGAAGGAAGGAAAAGAAAGGAAAGGAGGGAGGGAGGAGGGAGGAAGAAGGAAGGAAATAAAGTAAGGAAGAAAGGAGGGATGAAGGAAGGAAAAGAAAGGAAGAAAGGAAGAAGGAAAGGAAAGAAGGAAAGGAAAGAAGGAAAGAAAAAAGGGAGGGGGGGACAAAGGAAGAGAAAGAAAGGATGAGAGGAAGGGAGGGAAGAAAGGAAAAAAGAAAAAAAGAAGGGAAGGAAGGAAGAAAAAGAAAGAGAAATAAAGAAAGCTAGAAAGAAAAAAGGAAGAAAGAGGGAGGGAGGATGGACAAGGAAAAAAGGAAAAGATGAGAAGAGAGAAGGAGGGGGAAAGAAGGAAAGGAAGGAAGAAAAAGAAAGAAGAAAGATGGAGGGAAGGTGGACAGAACAAGGGAAGAAAAAGAAAGGATGGGGGAGGGGAGGAAAAAAGAAAAAAGAAGAGAAGGAAGGAAGAGGGACGGGAGATGGGATAAGAAGGAAAGGATAAAAGGAAGGGAGGAAGGAAAGAAAGAAAAAAGTCACAGAAAGAAGAAAGAAAGAGGGAAGAAAGAAGCAAGAAGGAAAGAAGGGAAGGATTCCTTCCTTCCTTCCCTCCCCCTCCCTCCCTCCCGTCTTCCCTTCCTTTTCTTGTTTTTCTTTCCTTCCTTTTCTTCTTTTTCCTTCCTTCCTTCCTTCCTCCCCCTCCCTCCTTCCTTTCCCTTCCCTTTTCTCTTTCTCGCTTTCTCCCCAGCAGTGCAATCTCTCTGGCTGTCCTTCATCTTATCTCCTCCTCCACTCCTGATTGAGCAGGGAGATCAGTTTCAGACGCTGAATAAAATCATTTTAGCCGCACAAAAGGGCCTGGTTAGATCTGGCTCCCTTCTGCCTGAATTGGCACGCGAGAGAACCCGAAACCGTCTCACTTTGCTGTGCTCAGATAAAGCCACTTATCAAACCCAGGGCTCTGTTTCTCTCCTCAGCTTCTGCGTTGGCACGCCTCACTGTTGGCACAAAATAACACAATGAGAGAGTTGGAAGGGACCTTGGAGGTCTTCTAGTCCAACCCCCTGCTTAGGCAGGAAACTCTGCACCAATTCAGACAGAGGGTTATCCAACATCTGCTTAAAAGCTTCCAGTGTTGGGGCATTCACAACTTCTGGTGGCAAGCTGTTCCACTGATTAATTGTTATAACTGTCTGGAAATTCCTCCTTAGTTCTAAGTTGCTTCTCTCCTTGTTTAGTTTCCTTTCCACCCATTGTTCTACCCTCAGGTGCTTTGGAGAACAGCCTGACCCACACTCCTTTTGGGGGCACCCCTTCAACTACAGGTAATCCCCCTCTCATGACCGTTAGTTAGTTAGTTAGTTAGTTAGTTAGTTAGTTAGTTAGTTAGTTAGTTAGTTAGTTAGTTGTTTGATTGATTGATTGATTGATTGATTTTTTCTTCTTAGACTCAGGGCAGCTTACAACAGGATGGAGCACATTCAATGGCTCATGTCACTGGACCGTCCGGAGTTACAACAGTGCTGAAAAAAAAGAGACTCGGGACTCTTTGCATCCTTATGTCCAACTGACTTGTATTTATGACAGTTGCAGTGTCCCAAGATCACGTGATTCACTTTTGCAAAAGTCAACGGAGAAGCCAGATTCACTTAACAACCATGGAATGAAAGGTGTTAAATTTAGCTGGCTGGGGGATTCTGGGAGTGGAAGTCCTCCCCCCTTAAAGCATCCTGGCTGGGGGATTCTGGGAGTGGGAGTCCTCCCCCCTTAAAGCATCCTGGCTGGAGGATTCTGGGAGTGGGAGTCCTCCCCCCTTAAAGCATCCTGGCTGGGGGATTCTGGGAGTGGGAGTCCTCCCCCCTTAAAGCATCCTGGCTGGGGGATTCTGGGAGTGGGAGTCCTCCCCCCTTAAAGCATCCTGGCTGGGGGATTCTGGGAGTGGGAGTCCTCCCCCCTTAAAGCATCCTGGCTGGAGGATTCTGGGAGTGGGAGTCCTCCCCCCTTAAAGCATCCTGGCTGGGGGATTCTGGGAGTGGGAGTCCTCCCCCCTTAAAGCATCCTGGCTGGAGGATTCTGGGAGTGGAAGTCCTCCCCCGTTAAAGCATCCTGGCTGGGGGATTCTGGGAGTGGAAGTCCTCCCCCGTTAAAGCATGCTGGCTGGGGGATTCTGGGAGTGGAAGTCCTCCCCCGTTAAAGCATCCTGGCTGGAGGATTCTGGGAGTGGGAGTCCTCCCCCTTAAAGCATGCTGGCTGGGGGATTCTGGGAGTGGGAGTCCTCCCCCCTTAAAGCATCCTGGCTGGGGGATTCTGGGAGTGGAAGTCCTCCCCCCTTAAAGCATCCTGGCTGGGGGATTCTGGGAGTGGGAGTCCTCCCCCCTTAAAGCATCCTGGCTGGAGGATTCTGGGAGAGGAGGTCTTCCCCTCTTAATTTTGCCAAGTTTAAATAACTCTTCTGCTGATGCCCTCAGCCTCTGGCAAGCTGAAAAATGAATCCCCCCAACCCACACACAAGCCGGTTCCCTGAGGCTATCGCAATGCCATCGCTGAAAATAACCACAACACCTTCGCTTCGGTGAGGGAAGAGCCGTGTCAGTCAAGCATCCGATGCGTGTTTCTCAAAATCTGCTGTCAAGCAATAATTATCGCGCTCCGTTTCATCTCTGGGAAAGGTGAGAGATGAGACGATTAAAATGAAATGTCACCGCTCATCAGAGGGTCTGATTCTCTCTCCTTTTTCGCTTGATAGTAAATCTTTGTCCTTGCGAAGCGAAATGCATTTTGCAGCTTCATCTGGGCTTCGATTGTTATATTTAAGTACATGTGGAACCAAACCTGCGTCTTTGCAAGAATGCAAAGCGAATGCAAGTACGGATTATAAATTGCTTTGCGTGCAACTCGTCAAAGAGACCCTGTTAAACATTGTTTGTGCAATGTACGTAGTCCTTATCCAATGTAGGTAGTCCTCAATTTATAACCATTTGTTTAGTGGCCATTCAAAGCTACTTCACTAACAGTAAAGTCAGCGCCTTAGTGGTGTCGTTGGCAGCTGATTCAGCTATAGATGTTTGTTGTGGTTAGCTCTGGCCCAGCTCCTGCCCCAAGGACTGTGGATGTGGAGGAGACATCCACATGCTGCAGGCCTGTTTTGCCCCCCGGTGGAATCTGCTGATGAAGGCTCCTCTGATCAAGAAGACATGAGTGACAGGGAGGAGGAGAGTGGGGCAGACAGCTCAGAAGGAGATCAATTATCTAGCTCCCCCTTGGATTCAGAACAAGAGTTAATGATACAGCCACGTATGCGGAGAGCGATGCATAGGCAGCAACAACTGAGAGATTATTATCAAAGAAAATGAGGCCACCTGTGGTTGGGTGGGGCTGTGGTAATTAGTGAGGCTGCTATAAAGAGCAGCCTGTGGGTTTGGCCATTGTGGAGGATTATCTGATCATTGTGTTTCGTGACTGCTTTACTGACTTTGACTTTTTGTGTGTGCTGATTTTTCCCCGCTTTGAAACTAAACCAGGGCAAAGTGTGTTTCACTTTGTGAAAGAAGAAGGACTGTGAATTGCCTCACAGCTGCAAGCTAAGTATCACAGAACTGATAAGGGACTTGTACAAATTACCAGTTTGTTTGGAGACGAGTGCTCTTTGCTATACCAAAAGAGGGCTTGGTTTAAGTGAATTTTCATTATAAAGAACATTGTTTTGAATTTTCAAACGTCTGTGTGTCTGAAATTTGTACCTGTGAATTTTTGGGCGGATTCTACCAGAGAGCCCCACAGAACAGATGTTGCTGTCAAAATTTGGGGAGAAAATGAGGAATTTTGGGGGGAAGGCTTAAAGTGTGAGTAGGAGGTTTGGTGGGTGGGAGCAGGCACTCCTTAAAGTGGGAGGGGGAAGAAAACAGATACACTTCCATAATCTTTCCCAAATTTTTGCATATCCTGCAAAAATCTCAATCGTCCCCCAAGAAAACAGACCAAAAAAATGTAGGTCTCTCAACCCTCTTTGGAAATTCAAACCCCCTTCAAGGCATGCCTGGTGTGGCTTTGATCTCTGCTTGAGAGAAACCATCAATTGTGGCTACTGCTAAGAAAAAAGTTGGGGTGGAAGGATTGCAAAATCTGGCTAGGATTAAAGTGGCCTGAAAATTGAGAGAGTCTTCGACTTACAACCATTCATTTAGCGGCCGTTCAAAGTTACAATGGCATTGGAAAAATAGGGATTTAGGACCGTGTTTCACATTTATGGCCATTGTAGAATCTCTCTAGAGTTGACCATAAATATTGGAATAAACCCAATGACAACTGGAATCTCTGCGGGAAAAGCAACAGGGCTGATGGAGAAGCCCCCACTTTGGAAGAAAGAAATGGATGGATGGACAGACAGACAGAAACGGATGGATAGATGAATAGATGGTTAGATGGATGAATGGAGGTATAGGTGCATGGATGGGTAAATAGATGGCTGGACAGATATGGATAGATAGATAAACAGATGGATGGGTGGATGGATAGATTAGATAGGTAGGTAGGTAGGTAGGTAGGTAGATAGATGTAGGTAGATAAGTAGGTAGATAGCTAGATAAGTAGGAAATTAGTAGATAGATAGATAGATAGATAGATAGATAGATAGATAGATAGATAGATAGATAGATAGATAGATGTAGGTAGATAAGTAGGTAGATAGGTAGATAAGTAGGAAATTGGTAGATAGATAGATAGATAGATAGGTAGGTAGGTAGGTAGGTAGGTAGGTAGGTAGATGTAGGTAGATAAGTAGGTAGATAGGTAGATAAGTAGGTAGATAGCTAGATAAGTAGGAAATTAGTAGATAGATAGATAGATAGATAGATAGATAGATAGATAGATAGATAGATAGATAGATAGATGTAGGTAGATAAGTAGGTAGATAGGTAGATAAGTAGGAAATTGGTAGATAGATAGATAGATAGATAGATAGATAGATAGATAGATAGATAGATAGATAGATAGATAGATGTAGGTAGATAAGTAGGTAGATAGGTAGATAAGTAGGTAGATAGGTAGATAAGTAGGAAATTGGTAGATAGATAGATAGATAGATAGATAGATAGATAGATAGATAGATAGATGTAGGTAGATAAGTAGGTAGATAGGTAGATAAGTAGGTAGATAGGTAGATAAGTAGGAAATTGGTAGATAGATAGATAGATAGATAGATAGATAGATAGATAGATAGATAGATAGAGAAATGATAGATAGGTAGGTAGGTAGGTAGGTACGTAGGTAAGAAGGCGGGCAGGCAGACAGACATAGATATATAGATGTAGACAGATAGATGTAGATGGATGGATAGATGATATAGGTAGATGGACAGGGATGTACGGAGATAGATAGACAGACAGACATGAGATACAATTAGATAGTTGGGTATATAAGATGGGTGGATGAACGGAAAGAGAGGTGTTTATCTATTTCTATCCATCCATCCATCTATCATCTCCCCACCCCCGTCCCACTCTCTCACTATTTTTTGTTGTAAGCCTCCCAGAGTCCTTTGGAGTTGGGTGGCATATAAATTAAACAAATAAATAAATTAAAAAGAAAGGAAGGAAAGAAAGAAAGAAAGAAAGAAAGAAAGAAAGAAAGAAAGAAAGAAAGAAGTGGAGATAGTTATTCCCGTGGATGGGTTGATGAATGGGTAGATGATAGACAGGCACACTGACAGATTAATAGACCCTGGCCAGTTCTGGAGAGCCCTATTCTACTTCAACCTCCTCTTTTACATGTTGCCTTCAAAGCCCATTGAGATAAAGATGTTGCAAAGGGCCCAAAGTCCTGGACGAGGGATGTCCTTCAGCTGGAGATAGCTGCAACCTTAGGCCTGTGGCTTTTTTTCCCAAGAAAGGGTGTGATTTATGGCCGATAGGAGAAAGTTAAACAGATTAATACTGTATTTCCCCTTTGGTTCAAAATTGACCTCGAGGGTGAATAAATCCAGGCCAGATGACCCACTAACTGGCAAAGAGGATTTAAGAAAGGCAGAGAAGTTTGAAAATGTGATTTGTTTTTGAGGGGGGGGAGGTTGCATCCCCACGACAAACTAAAGGTGGTTCAAAGTTATAACAGTACTGAAAAAAAAGTATTTGTTGTTTTTCACACCTTCGATGGTTGCTACATCCTCGGGTTCATGCGATCAAAATTCACACGCCTGGCAATTGACTCATATTTATGATGGTTGCAGGGTCGCGAGATCCCCTTTCGCGGTCTTCTGCCAAATAACAGAGAAACCAGATTCGCTTAACGATTGTGTGACTAATGGTGGCTGGAAAAGGGGCAAAATTCACTTTAAACATAGAAACATAGAAGATTGATGGCAGAAAAAGTCCTCATGGTCCATCTAGTCTGCCCTTATACTATTTCCTGCATTTTATCTTAGGATGGATCTATGTTTATCCCAGGCATGTTTAAATTCAGTTCCTGTGGATTTACCAACCACGTCTACTGGAAGTTTGTTCCAAGCATCTACTACTCTTTCAGTAAAATAATATTTTCTCATGTTGCTTTTGATCTTTCCCCCAACTAACCTCAGATTGTGCCCCCTTGTTCTTGTGTTCACTTTCCTATTAAAAATACTTCCCTCCTGAACCTTATTTAACCCTTTAACATATTTAAATGTTTCGATCATGTCCCCCCTTTTCCTTCTGTCCTCCAGACTATACAGATTGAGTTCATTAAGTCTTTCCTGATAATTTTTATGCTTCAGATCTTCCACCATTCTTGTAGCCCGTCTTTCGATCCGTTCAATCTTGTCAATATCTTTTTGTAGGTGGGGTCTCCAGAACTGAACACAGTACTCCAAATGTGGTCTCACCAGCGCTCTATATAAGGGGATCACAATCTCCCTCTTCCTGCTTGTTATACCTCTAGCTATGCAGCCAAGCATCCTACTTGCTTTTCCTACCGCCCAACCACACTGCTCACCCATTTTGAGACTGTCAGAAATCACTACGCCTAAATCCTTCTCTTCTACAGTTTTTGCTAACACAGAACTGCCAATACAATACTCAGATTGAGGATTCCTTTTCCCCAAGTGCATTATTTTACATTTGGAAACATTAAACTGCAGTTTCCATTGCTTTGACCACTTATCTAGTAAAGCTAAATCATTTGCCATATTACAGACGCCTCCAACTGTGTTAAGCTTAGAGATGGTAGTGTTTTGGGGGACCATTGTGGTTCGTAAGTCAAGGACTACTTATAAATGCCTGAACTAAAATACCCAGGCATACAGGAAATCCTTGACTTACAACTGTGCATTTAGCAACCGTTCAAAGTTACAATAGAACTGGAAGAAATAGTGGGGGGGATTGGCTATAGTTGCTCCTAGGAGCAGAGGTCTCCTAGCCCCATTGCTCAAGGCAATGAGTCAATGGGGAAGCCAGATTCACTTAATGACCGTGTTTGTTTGTTTGTTTGTTTGTTTGTTTGTTTGTTTGTTTAATTGGACTTCTATGCCACCCGATCCCAATGAACTCAGGGTGGCTTACAACAGTATAAAATTACAAATAACAGCAATGATAAAAAGAAGTCAAGAAAAAAATCTAAAATTCTAAAATCCTAATTAAAACTTAAAACAGTTTAGCAACATACATACTGTTGTGGTTGGCTCTGGCCCAGCTCCTGCCCCAGGGAATGTGGAGGTGGATGCAGGGGGAACTTCAACATGTCACAGGCCTGTGTTATTGCCGACAGAATCAGTTCAGAGTTTAGTTTCCTCGGACGAAGAAGAAGGTGGGAGTGACTCGGCAGAGGGGGGCTTGGCACACAGCCCAGGCAGTCAATCTCCATTATCTTCCATTGATTCGGATGAAGACGTCTTGGACCCACGCAAGCGCAGAATTATGCGTAGAAGAGACCAAGTAAGAACATATTACAGGAAATAAGGGAGGCCACCTGTGTTTGGGTGGGGCTCCAGTAATTAGGGCTGCTGCTATAAATAGCAGCATGTGGGTTTTGCCATTGTGGAAGAATATCTGATCGGAGTTTGTCAGGAATCTTGTGTTGCTGGACTTTGTTGCTTTTTCACACCTTTGAAACCAAAGCAGAGCAACGTGTGTGTGTGTGTGTGTGTCTCACTTCATTGGAAGAAGAAGGGGTGTGAAGTTTCTTCACCGCTGCTGGATAAGTACTTAATGACTGCTTAAAGGACATTGTACAGACTACCTGGTTGTTTTGGGAAGAGTGCTCTTTGCAATACAAAAAGAGTGCTTAGTTTATTTTGACTTTTGTGATAAAGAACATTGTTTTATTTATTTATTTATTTATTTATTTATTTATTTATTTATTTATTTAGTTAGTTAGTTAGTTAGTTAGTTAGTTAGTTAGTTAGTTAGTTAGTTAGTTAGTTAGTTAGTTAGTCCAATACAAATTGAAAGTTAAGGAGAATAAAAACGTGTAGTAGTAAATATCAGGGAAGGGATAGAAGAAGAGACATGAGAATAGAATACAGTGATCCCCCGGTTATTGCGTCCCCGACCATTGCGAACAGGGTAATTCGCGATTTTTCAACCCGGAAGTCAAAACACCATCTGTGCATGCGTGCCCTTTTTTCTATGGGCACGCATGCGTAGATGGTGCCCGGCAGATCAGCTGCTGGGCGGCTTCCCTGGGTCTTCCCCCTCTTGCTGGCGAGAGGGCGAGCAGCGGGCATCAGCAAGGAGTTTCCCCACCGCCCACGCAAACTCCTCGCTGCCGCCCGCCCTTCGCCCGCCCACACCGTTCATTCTCGCCGCTTTGGAGCTGAGTCCTGAAGCGAATTCGCTTCAGGACTCAGCTCCAAAGCGGCCAGAGCGAGCGCGGACAAGCCGTTCGCTGGCGCTAGCTCTCGCCTGCCTGCCCGCTAGCGAGGAGCCGCCTGCCTGCCCGCTAGCGAGGAGCCGAAGATTGGGGGCGGCGCGGCTGTTTTAAAACGTCGCCACCGGCATGGGGGGCTTGCCAGCACCCCCCGGACCCCCAACCCGGGTTTGGGGGGCTGCTAGGAAGCCCCCCATGCCGGCGGGGACGTTTTAAAACACCCGCGCGACTTTCCAATGAGTCCCGAAGACAACGCGTTTGTCTTTGGGACTCATTGGAAAGTCGCGCGGGTGTTTTAAAACATCCCCGCCGACATGGGGGGCTCGCTAGCACACCCCCAAACCCCCAACCCGGGTTAGGGGGGTGCTAGCGAGCCCCCCATGTCGGCGGGGACGTTTTAAAACACCCACGCCGCCCCCAATCTTCAGCTCCTCGCTAGCGCTGCGGAAGTAAAAACACCATCTGCACATGCGCAGATGGTGTTTTTACTTCCGCAGCGCTACTTCGCGAAAACCCGCTCGTTGCGGGGGGTCCTGGAATGGAACCCTCGCAACGAGCGGGGGATCACTGTACATCAATGAAGAGTAGAGGAAGAATATATGGATGGGAGAAAAGATATATAAAATATAGGAGAGACAATTGGACAGGGGACGGAAGGCACACTAGTGCACTTATGCTCACCCCTTACTGACCTCTAAGGAATCTGGAGGGGTCAATCGTGGAAAGTCCAAGGGAGAAATGTTGGGGGTTAGGGGTTGACACCACAGAGTCCAGTAATGAGTTCCACGCTTCAACAACTCAATTGCTAAAGTCATATTTTTCACAGTCAAGTTTGGAGTGGTTGATATTAAGTTTGAACCTGTTGCGTGCTCTTGTGTTATTGCGGTTGAAGCTGAAGTAGTTGTTGACAGGCAGGATATTGCAGCATATGATCTTGTGGGCAATACTTAGTTTTGAATTTTCAAATGTGTGTCTGAAATTTGTATACTTGAATTTTCGGGAGGCTCCTATCAGTGAGCCCAACAGAACACATACTAGTCATTCATCATACCCATTCAGTAGAATAGAATAGAATAGAATTTTTTATTGGCCAAGTGTGATTGGACACACAAGGAATTTGTCTTGGTGCAGATGCTCCTGGCGTACATAAAATAAAATATACATTTGTCAAGAATCATGTGGTACGACACTTAACGATTGTCATAGGGGTCAAATAAGCAATGAAGAAGCAATATTAATAAAAATCTTAGGATATAAGCAACAAGTTACAGTCATATAGTCAACATGGGAGGAAATGAGTGATAGGAATGATGAGAAAAACTAGTAGAATAGAAGTGCAGATTTAGTAGAAAGTCTGACAGTGTTGAGGGAATTATTTGTTTAGTAGAGTGATGGCGTTTGGAAAAAAACTGTTCTTGTGTCTAGTTGTCTTGGTGTCTAGTTGTCTTGTGTCTAGTTGTCTTGGTGTGCTCTGTAGCGACGTTTTGAGGGTAGGAGTTGAAACAGTTTGTGTCCAGGATGCGAGGGGTCAGTAAATATTTTCCCCGCCCTCTTTTTGACTCGTGCAGTATACAGGTCCTCAAGGGAAGGCAGGTTGGCAGCAATTGTTTTTTCTGCAGTATGTTGCTAACGTAAAAATTGAGGTGGTTCGCTTAACAACCGTGGCAAGATAGGTCACCCAATGTCTCGCTTAGCAACAGAAATTCAGTGCTCAATTGTGGTCGTAAGTCAAGTACGGGAAGTACGAAGTTCGGTTTTCTGAAATCTCAAGTTTGCAGGATTCCACTTTGCAAAGCGAACCTGAGTTTCACTTGCAGCCGTTTTGATTTATTTTGAATAAATTGGTCGGGAACGGGTTAAATTCTAGGTCCCTCTTCTGCCGTCTGCTGCAGCTGCTTTCCATTTAAAAAGAAGCTTTTTTTAAAAAAAAATAGCCAGGAAAAGTGGTAAAGAAGAAATTGTTGTGTAATGTGTAATTTGGCCCCTATGCAGCAAGCCGGAACAGGGATTTTTTTTTCTTCTTCTTCTTCCTTAAAATACATTGGTGAGAAAAAAAGAAGAAGAAGGGGGAGGAATGTGTTAAGTCATTAACTGAAATGGCTTTGAAATTTGGACCCAAATTTGCGTTTGAAAAAAAAAAGTCTAATTTCATCCTGGATCCTCAGAGCTTTGCTGTGACTCCAGGAATGAACTCCACGTCCATTACGACTAGTCTCCACTTAAAAACCACTCGTTTAGCAAGTGAAGCTACAATGGCACTGAAAAAAAAGTGATTTACAAAGAGCCCCCACATTTACGACCATTGCAAGGTCAATACCCCATGGACGTGTGATCACAATTTGGATGCTTGGGAAATGGTTCATATTGATGACGGTTGCAATTTCCTGGGCGTAGGGGTCACGTGATCCACTTTTGCAACCTTAACAACCCTTGTGACTAATTTCACAACCACGTAACCAGGTGCTAACGATGTTCCCAGCTCTTACCGCTTGCAAGCTCTTTCATAGTTACTCTCTGCGAAGAATGTTTTTGGAGCAAGTTTATTTCCCCATTACTCTAACTTGCTCCAAATGTTTCTTTCTGTTCTGTCGGGCTCTCTGGTAGAATCCTCCCAAAAATTCACAGGTACAAATTTCAGACACACACATGTATGAAAATTCAAAACAATGTTCTTTATAATGAAAATTCACTTAACCTAAGCCCTCTTTTGGTATAGCAAAGAGCACTGGTCTCCAAACAAATTGGTAATTTGTACCAGTCCCTTATCAGTTCTGTGATACTTAGCTTGCAGCTGTGAGGCAATTCACAGTCCTTCTTCTTTCACAAAGTGAAACACACTTTGCTCTGGTTTAGTTTCAAAGCAGGGGAAAAATCAGCACACAAAAAAAGTCAGTAAAGCAGTCATGAAACACAACGATCAGATAATCCTCCACAATGGCCAAACCCACAGGCTGCTATTTATAGCAGCCTCACTAGTGACCACAGCCCCACCCAACCACAGGTGGCCTCATTTTCTTTGATAATAATCTCTCAGTTGTGGTTGCCTATGCATCGCTCTCCGCATGCGTGGCTGTATCATTAACTCTTGTTCTGAATCCAAGGAGGAGCTAGATAATTGATCTCCTTCTGAGCTGTCTGCCACACTCTCCTCCTCCCTGTCACTCATGTCTTCTGGGTCAGAGGAGCCTTCATCAGCAGATTCCCCCGGGGGCAAAACAGGCCTGCAGCATGTGGATGTCTCCCCCACATCCACAGTCCTTGGGGCAGGAGCAGGGCCAGAGCTAACCACAACACTTTCCAACCCTAACCAGGTGCTAATGATGTTCCCAGCTTTCACCGCTTGCAAGCTCTTTCATTGTTACTCTCTGCAAAGAATGTTTTCCAAGCCCTAAGTCTTTGCAAGTTTATTTCCTCATTACTTTAATTTGCTCCGAATGTTTCTTTCCAGCCCTAACCAGGTGCTAATGATGTTCCCAGCTCTTACTGCTTGCAAGTTTGCTTACAGTGACTGTGCCAACAAATGTAAAATGCGACAAAGCTCATTCACAACCATCTGGCTTAGCAATGAAAATTCTGGGCCTCAATTGTGGTTGTAAGAAGAGGACTAACCTGTTAGGTATTTCATGAGCCGGTATTGTTATTTAGTCTACACAAGTCTTCCATTCCTTGTTCTGGTGTTTGTGTGTGTGTGTAGGCGTGAATAAATATTGCACATGGATAAAGCAAATATTAAAGTAGTAGTAATACCATGAAGGGGTAGAATCAGGAATTCTTCTCTGCATCACAACGTCTTGTAACCAAATCCATTTTGTAGGTGGAATAACAGAAGGTACATCTTGATAGGAAGAGCAGTAAACTAATTAATTGATTTATTCATTAATCTAATTTATATGCTGCCCAACTCCCCAAGGACTCTGGGCGGCTTACAACAAATAAAAACAATATTTGAAAGAACAATTTAAAAATAATTACAAAACCCTAGTAAAAGCCATATAAGCAATTAGGTCTTGGCCAATAAATGAGATGTGTGGCTGTGATCTCAATTTGTATGATTGATTTTTAATATATTGGGATTTTAGGCGATGTAGTTTTAATTAATTAGATTTGTCTTTGTATTTATTGTTTTATATTATATGCTGTAAGCTGCCCCAAGTCTTTGGAGATAGACTTGAGATTTGAGATTTAAGACTTGAGATTTGAGCATACAAAT